>NC_090287.1:23239916-23540194 GCF_037392515.1 Haliotis asinina
GTCAGACAGCCTAAATCGCCGATTTTGTGCATTTGTATGAAAGGATCTGTCTATGTAACTGTCAACAAATTATACAGCAGAAGAACGCAGACTGCTTGTAGTGGGAGAGAGCCAATGACCTGTAACAGTGGCAGTGTTGGGTCAAAAAGGTCAACGTTTATCAATGTAAGTCAGCTCTGCACGTGACAGGTATGCAGAGGTGTCACAGGTTCATTTCTAGCAAATAGCCGGCGAATGACATCGTTGATGACCCTGATGGCAAAAGAATCTAACTTTGGATGCCTACCTTTTTGTACAAGGTTTTGTTTATTTAAGGATCAGATTGCCAGAATTTTAATGAACACAATAAAAATGTAATTATGTGGTTGTTGGTTTATTTCTCACACTTTTTCATGCCAAGAGCAAAAGTTGTACGTTTCACGTAATCTGACACCTTATAAATCAGTTTGCTACGTTTGCTCTTTTTTTTTCTAAAAAAATAAACACATTTCTAATTAAACGTTTAGCATCATCTGAATAAACTTTCATGACGACAGCTAGCTAGAAGTAGTCAATGTGAATGATCCAATCTGTCTATCACTGTGCAGTGCACAGGTAACTATCATGAACTGCATGTGCAATTACCTTTCTGACCCAACACTGCCGCTGTTATTGGTCATTGGCTCCCTCCCTCTGCAGTCTGTCAGCGTTCTTCTGTTTATTGTGTTGACAGTTACAAAGACAGATTCTTTCATACAAATGCTTGAAAATCGGTGATTTACAATGTTATTTGGTTGTCTGACTAAACATCCATTTGCAAAGTTTGAGATCGATTGGCTCATTAGGTGAAGAGGTATTTAAAAAAAACAAAAACGGGTCTACATGCATTTCATGCCAAACTATAGTGATACTCCTTGTTGCGATAACTATCTACTTTTCATAACGCGGCTTGTAGAGTGAGCGATGTATTGGTTTGGCACATACTATTTTAACACAGAATCCTCTTTATTTTCAGGAACAAAATCAGTCAGGGGAGCTTGCTTCAATTAAACGTGTAATGATTCGTGGTTCATTCACCCAATTATGGATTTTTGTTAAAACACTTTCGTCAGAGGAAGATTGCCGATATTTCAGTAATATGCTGTGCCAATAGCTTTAAAATGCATACTTTTTTTCAGAATGTATTCCAAGGTTATTTAAATCGTATTATTCAATGTTATTACATTCTGAAGGGGACTCTGTGACAAAACCTTTTCTGGGAATAAAATATTAAAAGTAGCATTGTACATCTTTACAAGGTTTGTATGAGTCATGAAATGTGATGGTTAAGAAATAGTGTAATAGATTTAACAATCTGAAAACCTTTGATCGCCACATATAAGTAGATGAGATGGTAAAACTACACTGTGCAAAGGAGTTTTATATAATTTACAACCTTCTAGTGCTATTGATAGATCTATATAAATTATACAATACTATTAAAAATGTAAGGGATGTTCCATTTATGGCAATTATCTGGGAACCACGTTGTATGAACGAATATGATTTAGAAAATGATTATTCAAGTCGCAACGTGTCCAGACATCTGTGTTTTGATGATGTGCACACGGAATTTACACTGAAATGTGTCAGTGTGTTACTGTCCATTTCAGTAATAAAATGGACTGAAGTTCCATCAAACATCGAGTTATCGTTTGGGAACGATTACCTGAGCGTTGAGTCAGATCGAGTTCAGTTACCTCGGAGACTCTCAAAACATACATATTTGATCTTAGCAACCGTTGTAAGAGTGTTATTAACGTGTGTATCCAAACCACTGCTGATAGATGTTATAAAGCTACCATGTTATTGTGTACATAGCACGAACCTTGTCGAGAATCAACTATTCCTGTTCAGCCAACTTCTACTGTCTGCTTCAGTAAATCACCTCATCATACTTAATCGCATTCAACCTATCAAGGTTATCGGGCAACCATTGAAACTCTCTTGAAAACGGATGAAAATGAAGTGTGCATCCCCTCTTTCAATAGTGCGCACTCCATTTGTCTAAAAGCTGTATCCGTATCTTTTGTACTGGGACTTTTGTAACTACCCTGGTCTCGTCTCTTCTGGTTGAATGTTCTGACATAGCCCCGTGCTCCTTTTCTGTGAACATGTATTCCCAAGAATCTATATGAAGTTGTGGGGAATGATGAAGATTGAGGACAGTTCTTGTGGACATGGCACATCTATCATACGGTATAGGGAACATTTCGACATGGATTGTAATGGCGTTGTTAAGCAAGTGGTTGAGATAAAAAATGTGTTGGGCGCAAATAAATCTTTGGCGCATGTCGTCTTAAAAATGTACCACCATCACTATTACCAGTTTTTTAAGAACGAATGTGTTACGAAACCGAAACCGTGGTCAAAGTGCCTCTCAAACTGGAGAAGGGCTTCACAGAGCTGTAGAATGACTGGACAGACATCGGCTACATAGATGGAGCCTGCATGCCACATGCTGCCCCACCTTTAACGGATCGACCGTCAAATTTTCAGTAAGACTTGGTGTCTGGACCAGTCGTCGTTGGTCAGATGTCATGAATCGGATGAATCAAGGCTTAATGTGGACTTCCCTCACATGCCAAACATGCCCGTTGGATAGACGCCATGTGGGTGACCTTGTTCGCGGTGCCTAACAACATAAAATGACAGTTACAATAAAAATACAAAGACTTAAACAAATGTCCCTACATGACTTTAATTAGTACCCTTTACACCATAACACAAATCGATCACAATTGAAAATTGACTGTTCCCCCGTTGCTGGCGTCCGTCTTGCCCTTAAGGTAGCGGAGGCCGGCGTTGATGACGGCGGCAGTGTCTTCGTCGTTATCTGTAGCCTCCTGCTTGTACTGCCATCCCCATGCTCCAGCATACCCATAGTAGTAGGCATGGTTAAACTGTTTGCTCGTAGTCCACCCGTCACCTTTCTTTGCGCTGAACTCGGCGATTACAAATGGCTTGTCCAGACCATAGTCACTCGCGTGATGCTGGAACAACACACGAATACTGCATAATTTTGAATATAAAAGCTCACTCATTAATATCCCAGCTGTCCGACAGCGGCCTGTAAATAATCGAACGTGGATCAGACAAGTCGGTGATTATGAATAGCGTTCTCGAATTGAATGGCTAGGTCAATAAGCCATCTCTTCTATTAAGCCACACCGTAAAGATTCGGGTTAGAAATGGTCTTCAGTAATCCATACTTGTCGTAAAAGCGACTAATGAGATCGGCTGGTCAGGCTCGATGACTTGGTTGATACATGTCATTACATCGCAATAACGTGGATCGATGATCATGCTGTTGCTCACTGGATTGTCTGATCCAGACTCGATTATTTACAGGTTCAAATTAAATATGCTTTATGGTTCAACTTCTTTATTATATAAGGTCACGACGTTTCGAGACAGTTCCTAGTCTCTTCTTCAGGTGAAGTGAGGGTAAAACTAAAGGGATGTAGTATATATACACAGAACAGTAGACAGATAACAATGGGTAACAAGATATACAGGTTTCTATTAATTGATATACAGGCTTCGATTGATTGATGTACAGGCTTCAACTGGTGTAAGGCTTCTACTGATTGGCGTGCATTGGGTAGGTAAACACCACCGTCTCTTGTTTACTTATTTACAGGTTGCCACCATATAACTGCAATATTACTGAGTGTGGCATTTAACAACAACAAAGCAGGCAACCATCCAAGCAGTCTATTACGTCACCTCTTACAACAGACATAGGATGTTAAGAACCCATTGTAACACAAAATTCCCGATGGCATCATTATTTCTGTTTGAACTAATGGAATTTACAAGTGTCTTGTGTATCTACTGCAAGCAGATGGTTGGCTAAACGATTACATTTGCAGAAATTATATACAGTGCTCTCCACATAACTTGCTGCCAAATATGCATATTTAATATAACTGAAAAGGGGACTCAAAGCAAAACCGGAGTCTGTCTTGGAAAACAAAATGGTGGCGTGACGTTTCCGGTTCGGTAGCTGTATCAGCCCGTAGAACCCCTACCAATCGGAAGAAAAAGAGGTGACGTTATCTGAGTATTCAGTCGTTGGCGTATTAACATTTTTACTTTGGTAAGCTATTTATAGTGTCTACATATGTGATGGTAATACTTACTCCTGCTCCGTAGAAGGGGGAGATCTTGTCATAGTGACACTGGCATTGATCTGCCTTAGCATAGGTGTGGGTAGAATAGAAGGAGAGGACACCCTGCAACATAAATGGAATCTGTTCAACACTGCAATCGGTTGTGTCCCGGACAAGCCAGCTAGTGGTTGATATCATGAACACCAGTCGATGTCAGCAGGTCACTGCCACATCGCCATTGGAACTACTCAATGTTGTTTGAGGTGGCCTTGAATAATGAGTTAACCAGCTCCAAGTTTCATCAGTTAAACCAAACAGTCATGCTTTGCCATAAGCGGCATAGAATCATATTCGCAAGACACAGTCCGATCAAACAACGTTACTGGAAACAAAGTTTGACCCAAAATAGCTGAATAAGCTAAATCAGATTGAAAATGTTGTGTGATATGATGTAAAATGTAGGGGGTCAACATATTCCCCTCTTACCTCTTGTTTTCCACCAGCTTTGCGGAGACAGCTATCTTTGTAAAGATTGTGAGAACCAAATTTGTCTGTGTTGGAGATTGGGTTCCAGGACCCGGATGTGATCAGCGCACCGCTGTCTGCCTGCTTGATACCATTGGCCACGTGGTTGAGGAACCTTAAGAACAAGAGCAGGCAGCATGTAAACAATCCCAAACGAAGGTTAGAATAAATCAACGTGCTTTCATATACTGTTTAAAGTGTTTACCTTTGAAGATCCTGAGCACTGTACGTGGCCCCAGCAAAGCCCGCTCCGGAGTTTTTTAAGAAGCTAGTATCAAAGCAGCTGTCCCCTCCATGATCTTCGATCTTAATGACCCCTTCCATTTCGTTTATGATGTCCCAGCCTCCCAGAGCAATGTGGTTGCCCAGAGCCTTCACCATCGGCTGCAAAGCCTTCTCGATGTACTTCTGTCTCTTGTTGTCGTCGGTGATGATGCCTTGGAGCTTCCAATGATCGGACTTCTTCTGGGCCCCATTGAAGAGAGCAAAGAAGACCAGAACGTTGTTAGCCTGGGCAACGTCAAGGATCTTCTTGAGGTCACTGATGAGCGTTCCATCCTTGTCTGGACCCTGGGTGATACCGTTGGAGTCTATGTTGGGTGTAGTCTCGCAGTTGTCATGCACGAAGATGCCTTTAATGAAGTGAGCTGATGTTGTGATGCCACGGCGAGTTCTAGTTTTGCTACATCTGTATACCATTTAGACATGGATCAACTAAACATGTAATCATACGTATGAGTGCGTGCATGCGTGTGCGAGCTCTGGGAGATAGAATCTATTTAAGATATGGACACCTTATTCCAAATCGTTATACTGACTTTCCCGAGTCGGAGCCCTTTCCACAACACGACCTTGACGCTAAGACTGTTGTTAATCTGTGCACAACCACGCGTGAACAGGCTAGTTATGAAGCCCATTCTTAACACAGTGGCTACGACGAAAGTTAAGAATTCTTAGTGCTACGAACGTTTCGAGAATAAGGTCCCAGATAACCAAAGACCGGAACGGAAATTCAAGTTTTGGGCGCTGAATGTCGAGTGCAAAGCAGAGTACCACCTGAATAGCCTTTTATAGATCTTTGGTGTGAGGCGGCCAGACAGCAGAACCCAGACCTTCCGCTTCCCGAGCAGCCACTCTACCCACTTGATCACTGAGGCGATGGACGATGATCAATGCCATGGGGCTGCGGTAATAGGCTAAGCCTGAGCAACCGATTGCCCACCCATACGATACGAACGGGATAGTATGAACCCATTTTGACCTTAACGCGTTGGATAAATCTATGTTATCACAATTACTGATGAAACTCTACATCGAACACCGAAATAATGACTGCAGGACTCAGAGACATTACATGGAAATGCAAATGTATGTCACTGTGTAAGTTGTCATGGAGATCTGTCTATCATTAGCAATGCTACTTCAGCTTAAGGATATGCTATTGGGGTATGAGTGAGTTGAGTTTTACGCCGCACTCAGCAATGTTCCGGCTATATGGTGGCGGTCTGTAAATAATCGTGTCTGGACCAGACAATCCAGTGATCAACAGCATGAGCATCGATCTGTGCAATTGGGAACCCATGACGTGTGTCAGCGAAGTCAGCGAGTCTGAGCACCTGTACGCGGTAGTCGCCTCTTACGACAAGTACAGTCGCCTTTTATGGCAAGCGTGGGTTGCTAAAGACCTATTCTACCGCGGACCTTCTATAGACCACGGGGCCATGGGGAGTATGAAATTGGACAGGAACTCACGTATGGAATTTCCTCCGTTGGAATGAATCTGTTTGATGTAGTCAGTGTATTTGGAGACTCTATAGTTGTCGAGCTGGTTGTTGCCGAAGTCGGTGCCGAGGTAGACCCAGGCGGCATTGACGCCACTCAGGAACACGCGTGTGCTGCCTTCGTAGAAGTGATCACCGCTGATACTCAGGCGACATACTGAAGAAGCGTAATTACATCTATGAAATTGGGTTTATAATGTAATGTAATGTAATGTTTATTTATTATTTATTATAGGATATTTATATAGCACACATATCCATGCAACTTGTAAATGCTCAAGGCGCTGATATTTTCCTCTTGATCGTTGCATATTCATCTCAACGGCAGCATAGTATTATCAGTCTCAACTCCTTTGGGAACATACAACTCTTGCACCCACTAGTCTCACGGAGTTATTGCGACGTTCCCATCCTAACGAAGTACCCATTCACAGTTATTTGGACTGGGCCACTTAGAGTCCTTTGTCCTCGTTTACTGCACTTTGCTATATCCCACTTTACTGGGTGTTTGCATGTAACAACCATCTGATCGTATACCAACGCTAATGTAATGTAATGTAATGTAATGTAACCTTCATTGTAAGTTCTTTTAAATACCCTTGCTAAGACATCAACGGTACCAAATACGGTCATTCGATGACACATCATGTCATTATATTTCTGTTGATAGGAAACAGATTATATGATCTTTATATAATTTTTAAACGTTAAAACCACGTCCCTAGACATTTCACTCATCTTGATCTGCCTGAATGTTGCATGCCCATCCGTGTGACTAAATCATACGTACCTACGTTATGTACTGAGAGACACAAGAGCGCCAGCAAGAAAGTCTTCATTTCCTACAAGATCAACATAACATGCATCGTTGTTACCCGGATTATCAACATAACATGCATTGTTGTTACCCGGTTTATCAACATAACATGCATTGTTGTTACCCGGATTATCAACATAACATGCATTGTTGTTACCCGGTTTATCAACATAACATGCATTGTTGTTACCCGGTTTATCAACATAACATGCATTGTTGTTACCCGGATTATCAACATAACATGCATTGTTGTTACCCAGTTTATCAACATAACATGCATTGTTGTTACCCGGATTATCAACATAACATGCATTGTTGTTACCCGGTTTATCAACATAACATGCATTGTTGTTGCCCGGTTTATCAACATAACATGCATTGTTGTTGCCCGGTTTATCAACATAACATGCATTGTTGTTACCCGGTTTATCAACATAACATGCATTGTTGTTACCCGGATTATCAACATAACATGCATTGTTGTTACCCGGTTTATCAACATAACATGCATTGTTGTTGCCCGGTTTATCAACATAACATGCATTGTTGTTACCCGGTTTATCAACATAACATGCATTGTTGTTACCCGGATTATCAACATAACATGCATTGTTGTTACCCAGATTATCAACATAACATGCATTGTTGTTACCCGGTTTATCAACATAACATGCATTGTTGTTACCCGGATTATCAACATAACATGCATTGTTGTTACCCGGTTTATCAACATAACATGCATTGTTGTTACCCGGTTTATCAACATAACATGCATTGTTGTTACCCGGATTATCAACATAACATGCATTGTTGTTACCCAGTTTATCAACATAACATGCATTGTTGTTACCCGGATTATCAACATAACATGCATTGTTGTTACCCGGTTTATCAACATAACATGCATTGTTGTTGCCCGGTTTATCAACATAACATGCATTGTTGTTGCCCGGTTTATCAACATAACATGCATTGTTGTTACCCGGTTTATCAACATAACATGCATTGTTGTTACCCGGATTATCAACATAACATGCATTGTTGTTACCCGGTTTATCAACATAACATGCATTGTTGTTGCCCGGTTTATCAACATAACATGCATTGTTGTTGCCCGGTTTATCAACATAACATGCATTGTTGTTACCCGGTTTATCAACATAACATGCATTGTTGTTACCCGGATTATCAACATAACATGCATTGTTGTTACCCAGATTATCAACATAACATGCATTGTTGTTACCCGGATTATCAACAAAACATGCATTGTTGTTACTCGGAATATCAACATAGCATGCTTGAGACTATGCCCAGACTATCAACATCGCAAGCAGTGTCATGTGTAACCTTGCATACCAACATAAACATCCACTCTCAAGTTCAAGTCTTCTGGGAGGTCATCACATAGACCTACATTTTCACGTCTCCTGTAGAAAGGATGGGGTAGGAGAATTACCAACTGTAACCACGCGTTTTCCCGTCTATTTTTTAGGGTTGCAGGTGTCGACACATACATACAGTCTTACATGCTACCGGCCTGTGCCTGGACAGGCAGTGTAAAGGAAGCAGCGGCCAAGTATTACTGACAGTATGACAGTGTTTCAAACAATACTGAGTCGAAGTTTATTTAGACAGGTACTCGTGAAAACAATACTACACCTGTATTATACCTGAAGAAGAGACTAGAATCTGTCTCGAAACGTTGTGACCTTGTATAATAAAGAAGTTGAACAATAAAGCACTTTTAGTTTGATTCCTCCAACTTCTAAAGGCCTTTGAAACAACTAATACTAGATTGGATATTTATTTATATAGCGCACATATCCACGCACTAGTGCATGCTCAAGGCGCTGGTATTTTTCCCTCGATCACCGGATGTCAATCTCAACAGCACATCGTATTTCAATCTCAACTCCCTGGGGAGTATACAACTCTTGCTGCCACTAGGCGCACCGAGTTTATTGTGGCTCTATCATCCTAACGAGGTACCCATTTGACAGCTGGGTGGACTGGGACACATAGTCACAGCACTTTGTCCAAGTTTACTGCACGTTGCTGTACCCGCAACTAGGTGTATGCACGTATTCATGTGGCCACCATCTGGTCATATACCAACGGATTTGTGGGTTCTTTTAAATGCACAGGGTTGTGTACTGTACACTAGGGGTTGTGACAACACTGAAAGAGTCTGCACACAAAGTTGACTCCAAGGTTTTTACACCCGGTCACAGGTGGGCTCGATCCCGAAACCTCAACCTCAACCTCAACCTCGCTGGATCACTAGCCTGGCGCCTTAGCCAGCTCGCTCACCATGCCCCATGCCACCATACTACACCTGTACACACTCACACACGCGCACGTCACAATAGAAGTGATACCACTCCTTAGCCCTCAAATCTGTGGCAATCCTTTGGAATGGATATATGTTACAATCAATGTCTACAATCAGGCAATGTGTACAATGACTGAATTATTCAGTCAATGTGTACATTGCCTAACGAGCGCAGTCATTGTGTACATTGCCTAAAGTTTTCAGGCATTGTGTACATTGCCCAATTAATTAGCCCAATTATTGTACACAGTGACTGATTGTTTAACAGGGATCATCCAGATGGCGAGATTAAAAGAAACCTATGCGATCACAGAATGAAACCTGTATTGCACGTTAGGCAATGTACACATTGACTGATTAATTCAGTCATTGTACACAATGCCTGATTGTAGATACTGACTGTAACATATATATGATTAAAAGGAAACTGCACTTCAACATACATTCTAAACTATGGAACCGGGATCACGAATCATTTTTCACAGTAGAGAGCGGTCATATAATTGAAATACTGTTCGAACAGGATAAAGCGAAACCCGACTTGAACTTTAAATTCGAACAAACAATTGCACGACGCATTTCAGGAGTTTTACAGTTAGACAAACGGCTACCTTACCTTGAAGTGGTTCCAGATATCTGGCACGGGCTTGTCAGTGGTATTTGTACTGTTTATATTATATAATACAAGATAACCCTAGTGTCACAAATAGCCTTATCTGGTGGTATGTTTCCCGTTAGTCAAAGAGATAATCTGTGTCTAACGTCTGCATTCTACAATTACCAAATATGGCAACGCATACATTTTTTTATTCTGGAGTACCTACACAAAATGACAGGGACAGTATAGTGTGGTTTGTTTTGATTTTTGATTTTTATATTTACAATTTTTTCACTCACTTACAGGTATGGTACATGGAATATAAGATAGTCAGTACTATTTCTTCAGGAAGAGGTTGCTGGATAGCACCATAATTTCTTAGTTGTGGTATGTATGTATGTATGTATGTATGTATGTATGTATGTATGTATGTATGTATGTATGTATGTATGTATGTATGTATGTATGTATGTATGTATGTATGTATGTATGTATGTATGTATGTATGTATGTATGTATGTATGCATGCATGTATGTATGATATATAATTACTGTCTGCAGACCATAAGTAAATTGCATCTGTTATCTGTTTGGTTAGGTTTTGGTACCTTTAATCCACCATGTTTAGGAAGAGACGTAAAAATGTCCCCTTTAACTTAGTCTGGCTTGTAAAGTCTGATGTTAATATAAAAGACTGTAGTCATTATGCAAGATGCATGAGATTTAATCACAATTAGGAATACGCATGTACATGCAAATGAATCAGAAATGTGACTTTTCGATGTAAAGTTTACTGGTCGATTCAACAATTATAATTTTGTCTATGTAATATCAGACACCACGTAAGGGGGTTCGAAAATGGGATCCGTGGTCGAGAATGCCACTATCGAAAGATTGTCATCCACAGGCGACTCATTGTCCATGCTTGTCGTAAGATGCGACTAACAGGATCGGGTGGTCAGACTCTCTGACTTGGTTGACACATGGCATCGTATCCCACTTGCGTGGAACGATGCCCATGTTGTTGATCACTGGATTGTCCGATCCAGACTCAATTATTTACAGACAGTAGCCATCTAACTGGTATGTCGCTGAGTGAGGCGTCAAACAACAATTAATCAATAAATCATCATTTTGGTACGCTACGTTCACAGTGAATACTTTTTCTGCGCTGATTAAGGTGAAGGACATGTGTCCAGTGCTCAAGCACAGTGTTTGCGACCCAACACGAGTTTCCATTACACGTGGGGCGTTCTGTAGTGACGTCGGGTTATTAGTGTGGGGCTCCCTTCACAAACTCATAGGTGATTATCTCCCCGTCACTGGGGATGTAGCAACTGGAACCTGCAAATGAACAAGAACTTTCTTTTTATATGTGGGTGAGATAATTAGTGACACGATCAACAATGTTAAACAACGTTCGGTCATTCATTCGCATATGAAACACATGTACTTTATGTCTTATGAATGGCTTACACATGTTTGTGGTCCAGTAAATAATCGAGTCTGGACCAGATAACCCAGTGATCAACATCGTCAGCATTGATTATCATATTTCGGACATGTGTCAACCAACCAAATGTGTTGGTTCTAAATGGTATGTAGCTGATCCATAGAATGCATATTATTGACAGCTTCCTGTTTTATAGAAACAATACGGAATTGCAAAAATAACTGATTGTTTGCTTTTGTCTGAATAATGTTTCCACAATTAGTCTTGTTGTTTTAATGTCTACTGTTTGTAATACTAATACTAATAATTGCTAAGGGTTATTAATTTAGACTCTAAGAGGCATAGCCTCATTTCCTAATAACTTAATGAAGTAATGACGTAATGCAGTAGGCGTACAACTGATCTGTCTCCTAACAAATCCCCTTCCGCTGTCAATCCCTAAGACACCATATTGTTTCTCCTTTACTTTAATTCACCACACATGCCTGCAAAACTGCCTGAACATCTACTGTCGCCAACTTACCTAGGGGTAGAGATACGTTATCCTGATTTTTGATGTGCCACCATGTTTCATGTTTGGGATAGTTGGCCTCCACGCCATTGATAGTGTCAATGTAGTAGCCATACGTCCCATATGACGCGCTGAACCTGTAGAGAGATGGTGAGTGAGTTTGAGTATTAGACTGTTTGTCAGCAAAGTATTGGGAATGTAGGTATTGCCTACACTTACGGCTTTTACGAAACTCACAAGTACGTGGACCGTCAACAACTATAAACATTATTGTGACGTTTAAGGAATTCGAACCATCGACCATCGGCTTTTCCAACGCTGACCGGTAAATAGCCTCATAGAAAAAGACCCTATCTTAAGACCATATTGCAAAATTGACATAAACTACTGTGCCGATTACAAAAAATCCCTTTTCAAACATATGTCATAAGTGTTCCTATCAATAAGGCTGCCTCGGAGGCCATTGTATCGAAACAGCTGGAGCAGACCTTGAGCTGAATTGAATTTACCTTCAGACATTTAACTTAAATAACAATGACCTGAACTCTTCACGCATATCTGCTGCCTTCTGGAGGAAGACGATGAGGTGTTGTTGGTTCATTACGATGTTCACAGAACTGCTGAAGTTGTAGCCGCCAAGGAAGTTTTCTACACGCAGGGTCACGTTGATCACAGGACCACAAGGTCCGCACGGCCCACACGGTGGGTCATGAGGACTGAAACACATATATGGATGGTGACTGAGGGAGGGTTTACGCCACTCAAAGCAACATTCCATTGCGGGAAACACTGGAACTGTTGCCCCCACGTTAGGGTTCAAGACGAGTGACTGCGTTATCCCAGACAGATCCATGTATGGAAGAAAGGAACCATGCAACCATAAGGAGGATCAAACCTGGTTTCGGCTGTCGCAACCGCATGGATTATCAAACCCGACATGAAGGGGGAATACACCATATGCTATGTAACAATTATAGAACAACCCTAAACCTTATAACTACATCTGGAAAATCAAGTATTTCAACATTCCGTGTCTCAAATGCATGATCAATTAATAACAAGTCAAACATTAATGCAATTGCCAGAAAAAAGGCTCAAGTCCACAATGTATTTATCGCCAAGACTGGGTCGTTGATCAAAACTAGTTCAAAACAAGGTCGCTGTCCCATGCCCAATCTCGGGGTCAACGCCTGAGACCTGCATGAGTACTGTTTAAAGCGCCGATGAACCCAAGTCTCTCAGTCACTATGGGAACCAAACTTAGGTCATCATCGTGGACAACAGAACGCTCGAACCACTAGGACACCGTAAATGCATTGGACTTACAATTTACATGCAATGTACTAGTAGTTTCTTTACTTTCATCCGTTTATCCATTTAACACGTTTCTGTATGAACAACTGACGCTTCATGACATAGTTGTGAGAAGATTCTTACCATAGTGTCGTTGCCTTAGTTGGTGTTACTGTTGATGTGGTGTCGTACAGAGAAGCACACAGACCTATGGCCACAAGAATAGCATACCTACCTATGGCCATTGTTCAAGGACAGGTGTCTGGCTGCAATGCATTCCTTGGTTGTTTAAGACGTTTATATAGACCTGCAGTTTTGACATCATCACCTGACTGGGCGTATCCATCGTGTGATTATGAATCATAAGTGGTCCTTGATCTCTATTTCATATAATATATTGCCGACTAAAAACATCTTCTTTCTCATGGTGATTAATAGCCATGCACGTGCTTCAGTTCTGACGGGTGTCCTGAAATGGTTGAGACTGCTTTGAACTGGTTTGACCAGGAGACACGTTTGTCAATCGCGCCAGGCTTTTCTAATTCGGTTTAAGCGTGGGTATAGCAAACTTACATATCGTTTTTCCTGTAACTCATTAAGGTCAGGAGCCACATATGTGCGGTTTAGGGACTGTTCACAATTTCATAATATATCGCTAGTGGGGTCGTTTGTGTGTGCGTGCGTATGTGTGTGTGTGTGTGTGTGTGTGTGTGTGTGTGTGTGTGTGTGTGTGTGTGTGTGTGTGTGTGTGCGTGTGTGTGTGTGTACTGGGGGCGTATGGAGTAGGTAGGTTCTGGAGGGGGGTTGGGGGTGGAGGAGGGGTGCATTAATTTTGTACATGACACATCCACATTGTACATGCAAATCCAGAAAAATAATCATCATCCCCTTAGCGGTAAATTCAAGAGTCTGTGTGCTTGATCTGAGACGTCAGCAGCAGGTCATTGTGGAAGTTGCAATAGGTCAAAGGGGGATATCGCAGTTCGTGGCGATGTCAGGAATCAGTTTCATGAGGTACTGTAGTTGGTCTGTTCTGTTGTCTTGGACTTTGGTGTTCCATACATTTAACAACTGGCTTTTATGCGTCATCAAAGATTTAGAGAACGAATGCCAATGCACCCTGTAGTTTCAAGTAACTGCCATTGTGACCTGTTGGAGTCACGTGTGGAAACAATGGTGTAGATTGTAGAGGACTGCACAGGTGGCAGATATGGTATTGCTGTATACAAAGTTGAACTACATCAAGGAGACAGTTTAGACTCTCAGGATCACAAATGGGTTCGTGCATCATCTGATGATCGAAACATTATCTTACACCATCAGATCGTTTTTAACTTGTATCGCTATATGGTCAAGAGCACCGCACCGCACCGCACCGCACCGCACCGCACCGCACCGCACCGCACCGCACCGCACCGCACCGCACCGCACCGCACCGCACCGCACATACTCCTTCAGCCACCCTATTGCAGTTAGTGGCGGTATGAACTGTCATGTAAATTTAAAAGCAATGGGTATTAAATCAAATGCGTTCTGTATATGCTGGGATTATATACTAGCCACATAAAGAGACTGTACACACGGAAAATGTGAATATAGGCACACAGTGTCTTTATATATAAATGCAGGTGTAAACACAGCAAGTATTGGAGACAATCAAACGCTCATGCACGCGCCAGTGGACGTGACATCATTGATAGTGGGCTGCACGCAACATGTAAAACTCAGAAATTGTTGTCACTGTCGATAGCTTGACCTTTGGTTATTCAAACGTTCACAAATTCACATGTGAAGTTACATGCTCATAATGCTAAGATTAACATATATTCAACGGCATGAATCCATTGCAATGGTTCGAACAGCACATTTCCAGTACCGTCACAGCACGATATCTGCATTGGTCAGGCGTGATCGAAACAATGACAAGGCCGACCACCCCGCCCTGGGCGTCCCCGAACAGCGACGCCAGGACAAGACAGAGGGGTTCGAGTGACAAATTTCCGACACAGGTTCGAGACGGCAGTGACCACGTCAACGACCATCCAGGACTGCACCGTATCCATCACAACAGGCATCGTCATTTTGGATTCGACCATAACGCCCTGCTATACGTCCCATTCTGACACAACGTCACCAGGACAACCACACACACATACCCTTTCGTGACTTTCTGACTTCGTCGTGTGCCCCCTTACTCGATCTTGAACTTCTGGTGTCATCGTTACGGATATTGTTCATGTTCTTTTAACATTTTGTTGTGGTCCGGTACCTCAGCTTACAAAGTGGCAGCATCATTTCGCTTTTGCTGTGCTGTATTCCATTTCTGAATGTATTTTCTGTATGCACAGTTTCTCCATGTGGCTAGTATATAAAGAAAAATATAACATAGACGGCCTTTGATTCATGCGGCAAGTGAACAAACAAACAAGTGACAAAACCCTGCACAGTAAATTAGCTTTGTAGCTAGTGTGATGCATGGTTCAAGCGCTATATTAGCATTGAAGGTTGTCACCTCATTATTTGCAAGTAAACTATCGGGCACAAGTAACTTATCACCTGATGTTGTGGCTCATAAAGAAGACACCAACACACATATGATAGAAATATTGTTTATTACACAAAATCCACGGAATCAAACACAAGAGACGCGGGGTCAACATGGTCTTTACCTTTGAGCAGTCAAATGTCCACGAAGGGTCACAAGTCGTGTTCTCTGCTGACCACAAATCCCGCCCCATCCGGATGTAGCGGTCTTCAGTTGGCGTAGTAACCCTTGATCTACCCGTTTTTGGCGGTCTTGTGTTTAGCCTGTCTGTTGGTAACGGCTCAACATGTTGCATGTGGTTGCATAGCCGCAATTGAAGATTCTTGCTTTATGATGTGCTGCCCCCATTTCTGCCATTTCGACTTGTGAAAATATTTCTGTGATGTTCTCATTGATACAATTGTGGTCGGGTATATTCAACAAAGTCCATTTGTGCTGTTTCTTAAATGTTTCATGCCGGCACGAATTTCACTCAATCACGGTCATAATAAGCTTTGCTACTCGACCACAGGATGTGTTTGGGCGAATGTCTTCTGAAAACATTTCATTTTATGGCAGTAACTGTAATTACGAAAACGTAAATGTAAATAGTTTCTTTTGCCCATTATATTTGTTTGGTCAGTCGTAAAGTTACTCAATCCCTGGATATTACTAAATCCAATATGAAACGACTAGCCATGCCATATATTCGTTATGCAATACCTAAATGTTTGCACGTATGTCACACAGGACATGTATATAACATGTATTGTTTTCATTCAGTAAATGTTCGAGTAGACAACTTCAAGTGTTTAGCGTTGAACCTGAAGAATTTACGATGGTATTGTGTCATTATTAAGACTGATTTATGGGCTAAAAGCTTCAGAATACAAATATACGTCAAAAGTAATATGTTTAATGGGCCTCGTATTTTTCCCTCTGGCAGGAGGCAGCCGTTGTGGATAATAAATATCTGAGCTGTTATTGTCAAGGGTCAGAACCGATGACTGAAAATCACTTACATAAAGGGAAATTTAAAAACGTTGTCTGCGTGAATTTGTTTATACCCCATTTAATCTCGGGGTAGAATGAGCTGGAATGCTGTCTTAATGAAAATTTTTGAAGAATCGTGGAAATTCGAACTGTATTCTAAAACTTCCTACAGCATGCCGAATGCATTCCAACTTTTCGGGTGAATTTGTGTAACTTTTCCGCATGTTTTGAACATTCGAGGTACATTCGAATTGGAAAAATACCGAACGGCATTTGAGGTGCACTCTAACCGTATTCTAAGTATTCGGAACATATTCGAGGGAGAATGGAAAGGACAAGCACTTCAAATCCTGTCAGGATGTCTCGAAAGCGTTTCTAGTGAGTCGGAATGTATCTCGACTGCTGCTGGACCTCAGGTGGAATATTCTTCAAATGTATCGGAATACTTCGACTGTAACTGGAATACAGCTCGAATGCACCTCAAATCTCGACACCCCGAATACAATCAGAACATCCTGAATGCTCTTCAAATGAGTCCTTTCTTCATCGGAATACTTCGACTGTAACTGGAATACAGCTCGAATGCACCTCAAATCTCGACACCCCGAATACAATCAGAACATCCTGAATGCTCTTCAAATGAGTCCTTTCTTCATCGGAATACTTCGACTGTAACTGGAATACAGCTCGAATGCACCTCAAATCTCGACACCCCGAATACAATCAGAACATCCTGAATGCTCTTCAAATGAGTCCTTTCTTCATCGGAATACTTCGACTGTAACTGGAATACAGCTCGAATGCACCTCAAATCTCGACACCCCGAATACAATCAGAACATCCTGAATGCTCTTCAAATGAGTCCTTTCTTCATCGGAATATCGTCGACTAGCACAAACCGTGACCATCTGTCACTGAAGCGTCAGGTAGCCTGTGGTAGTCGCATTCTTAAGAAGCTTGAAAAAACTGTTTATTTTGCTATTGTCTCCCGACTTCGGAAGCATTTTTTTATCTGGCTGATTCTCCTTGATTCCTGCCAATTCAAAATAAGTGTGCAAGAGCCTTTAAGACGTTACCACCCTTAAAATTCAAGTTGTTTGTTTCATAAACAAAAAGAAAAAAGATGCGATGTTAAAAAAATCCGCTTCTTCACTACGTATAAAATGTTTTAAAGCATCCAAATATCTATTTGTCTCCCTGGGAACAACTTGTGTTCTTTGTTGTCGTTCTGTTACCTCTGCTACAGACCATCGTGACGTCATGTTTACATTTCTGTTTAACCATATAGCCCAAAACAGCAAGATAAGACATAAAGTCACATTCCTCTTTTGTACTGGATTCCAAAGCTACATGGAAATCCGTGCAGGGTCCAGTAAATAGTACTACATTACATTCTTGTCTCAAAGATTAACCAAACATTTATCACTATCAAGGAAGGGCTTTCTCAATATTCACAGACGGTATTTGAGACTGGCGGACGTAATGCCATGAGGATTTTAAAGAAACCTCAAAGGATTTGCTACAATATTTATAATCTCAGAAACGGCCCGAGTTCCTGCCTGTCAGAACGCATGAGTGGGATAGGATAAACACATTTTCACGAACACCTGGTATCATTACCGCTTGATAATTATTGGTAGACACATGGTGATCTCTGAATGCAAATGAGATACCTTATGAATGTGAAACGTTGGCTGAATACAAATGAGATACCTTATGAATGTGAAATGGTGGTTGAATACAAATGAGATACCTTATGAATGTAAAAAGGTGGCTGAATACAAATGAGATACCTTATGAATGTGAAAAGTTGCCTGAATACAAATGAGATACCTTATGAATGTGAAAAGTTGGCTGAATACAAATGAGGTACCTTATGAATGTGAAAAGGTGGCTGAATACAAATGAGATACCTTATGAATGTGAAAAGTTTCCTGAATACAAATGAGATACCTTATGAATGTAAAAAGGTGGTTGAATACAAATGAGATACCTTATGAATGTGAAACGTTGGCTGAATACAAATGAGATACCTTATGAATGTGAAAGGTTGGCTGATTACAAATGAGATACCTTATGAATGTGAAAGGTTGGCTGAATACAAATGAGATATCTTATGAATGGGAAAAGTTGGCTGAATACAAATGAGATACCTTATGAATGTGAAACGTTGGCTGAATACAAATGAGATATCGTATGAATGTGAAAGGTTGGCTGAATACAAATGAGATACCTTATGAATGTGAAACGTTGGCTGAATACAAATGAGATACCTTATGAATGTGAAACGTTGGCTGAATACAAATGAGATACCTTATGAATGTGAAACGTTGGCCAATACAAATGAGATACCTTATGAATGTGAAAGGTTGGCTGAATACAAATGAGATATCTTATGAATGGGAAAAGTTGGTTGAATACAAATGAGATACCTTATGAATGTGAAAAGTTGGCTGAATACAAATGAGATACCTTATGAATGTGAAAAGTTGGCTGAATACAAATGAGATACCTTATGAATGTGAAAAGGTGGTTGAATACAAATGAGATACCTTATGAACGTGAAAAGTTTCCTGAATACAAATGAGATACCTTATGAATGTAAAAGGTTGGCTGAATACAAATGAGATACCTTATGAATGGGAAAAGGTGGCTGCATCTTTAATACAGACGTAAGCTGAGTACATGTCGTTCAAGATAACAGATGTCCAAGTAGAGGGTAAAGTCGTTTAGTGAGTTCTTTTTTCAGTACAGCCACGTTTTCAAGATAACTAGAATTAAGTGATTGTCAACTGAGAGCTGAAAGCTGACTGTTAAAACGTGACATAACTGATCACTTTTCAGTTTAATTCCAGCAAACTATCTAAAGTTTTTCCAATGCTTACTTTCACAACCTGATTACTTCCATTGTTGTAGGGATGTCTTCATCATATCACTTCGTTCCTTGTCAAAATCCGGGGTAGAATAGGCATTCAGCAACCCATGCTTGCCATAAAAGGCGACTAAGCTTGTCGTAAGAGGCGACTTACAGGATCGGGTGGTCAGATTCGCTGACATAGTTAATACATGTCATCGGTTTCAAACTGCGCAGATGAGTGATCATGCAGTTGATCACTGGAATGTCTGGTCCAGACTCGATTATTTACAGACTGCCACCATATAGCTGGAGTAAGTGCGGCGTAAAACTCACTCACGTTGTTAAAATCGCGAATCATCCACAGTCATATCAAGAATACATGAAATCAAAATGCATGGTTTATCTCTCATGGTACCTGTCATGTACATTTTCCACAAGCGTAGTTATCGTCTGAATCCGTCTAGGTACACTGACAGGGCACTCTCAAGCAAGAGGATTTGATAGAAACGAGCGGGTGGGTGTGGGGTGTTCGTGCAGGGAAACATTCGTGTGCCTTTATCGTTGGGTCCAGTTCCATGGACAAGTGGATTGAGCGTATGTCCGGGGAGTGGAAGGTAGGGGGTTCGATCCCGGCCTCGTCATATAAAAACCCGTTAAAATATGGTCCTTGATGTTTCCCTGGCACGAAGGAGGAAGACAGAGGTTGGCCAGCACGGAGTTAACATACTGTGTCTGTGTGGTTTATTCCTGTTAAAATGAGCCATCACTAACCACAATTACTGGGGAATAATCCAAGGATCTGCATACAGTGCGACTGAGTTTAGAGGACAACATACAGAAGGAAACTTTTATAACATATTGTGAAAATACAATCCTTTGTGCGTGAAGTGTTGAGGAAGTGTGTTGAAGAAGTATGTGAATGTTATTGTGCATGTTGTTGGACTCAAAATGTCCAATTTCTCTTGGTTAGTTATCACAGGTTCAGAGAGAGTGCAGTTTTAATGGTCTACGGTCTGCGTGAAGTTGAAAATGACGGTCTCCTGATGTATGGGGATGTGGCTGCTTACACCTGGAAAAACAACATTCAGATTCATATTTTACTCCACTGTGATACGCTAAACCTTAAACATAGCCACATATAAAATAAGAGCAAAATGGAACCTGCAACATATGTCATATTTGGGATTTCACTTTCTTAGTAAAGTACGAATTCTAGTACTTTTCTGGTTGAGTCCCATCCGGGATTCGAAACGCCACCCTCAGAGTCAAACACCTAATTGCTGAGCGGACTATCTAGCGGGCTAAGATTTTTTCTGAATAATTTGAAGCTAAAGTGTTGGGAAGAAAGTGAAAGTCAGCTGTTCTATATGATGTCAAATAATATAACAATAATCACTCTGATCACAGAACTACACAACTCATCTCGATAGTGCAAAACTACACAGGCTGCTGTCATAGCCCGGAAAATCAGCATGTTATTGTTTTGGTAATACGCAGTATAGAAGGAGTTGAACACCCACAGGGAATTTCTACATTAATTCAACCTTCTGTGTATATTTCTTTACCCATGGATTGATGTTGACTCCTTACCTTTCTTGAGCATCTCCATGTTCTGATCTAGGATTTGCCACCAAGTCTTGAGATCAGAATTGGACGTCAGGCCATTGATGGTTTGCACATAAAAGCCATACTGTCCGTACGCCCCAGCAAACCTACACCATTCCAACAGTTTGTATAAGAATAGGGTAATGCGAATTATTTCCTTCCGACGACAATGCAAGACAGAGAGATTTCAATCTATTAACATGTCATAACAAGACATAATTGGTTTTGACCAAACAAACATACATTATCAAAGGTTGAAAATGGTTACCGAAAAAAATGAAGAAACTCTGGGCCCAAAACGCAACGATACTCACATAAAATGAAGGTTGAACAAACATTCAGTTGTTTGAGCTTAAGCAACCGCCAAAGATGGGTATAAACGTCTTTATATGGGCAGTTTACAAAACTGAAATACTATTCTAGCCGTCATCCAAACCAGCTTAGTCACTTGCTCAAATTCAAAAGAAAGAGCAACGAAGTTTGGTAAGTGTTGTACATGTTCATGATATATTGTGACTCATCCTTTTAATATTAAACATTTACCTGAATTCCTTTTGTTTTTTCGCTGCCGTCTCCATGAAGAAGATGAGCTCTCTTTGTCTCATACCAAATAATTCAATGGTATGATTGAAGAATGGTTCCACTATTGAGTTCTGTATGTTGATTGCAACATCGATCTCAGGGCCACAGACACCACATGGCGTCATATAGACGGCCCTGAAACAGAGGAAAACACGAATGTATGGAGACTCCAGTTGTAGTTGAGAGAACATAAAAGCATCAAACTTCAAGTCTCCTTAACAACATTTTCGGACACTTCTGAGAAAATGGCCCTGACGTTGAAGAACAAGAAGCAAGAACAAGAATTGTAACTAGATGAATGGGCAAGGCCATAAATAGATGAATGTACAAGGATTAGACAAGAGACGCTGGTAACTGGATGAATGGGTTAGGATTAGGCAAAAGACGTTGGTAACTAGATGGGTGGGCAAGGATTAGACAAGAGACGTTGGCAACTGGATGCGTGGACAAGGATTAGACAAGAGACGTTGGTAACATGGAAGATTCATGGACATGAGGTGACACGACACGTTGGTAAGTAGATGAATGGACAATGTCATGCATTAAACAAAAGACAAGTCTTTGAAGGGCATTTAGAAGTGAAATGCATAAGGATGAAGATTTTATGGATATCAACTTCTTTATATGAGAACACAACGTTTCGGAGTTAATGCTTACTCCTTCATCAGGTGATGAAGGAGTAAGCATTAACTCCGAAACGTTGTGTTCTCATATAAAGAAGTTGATATCCATAAAATCTTCATCCCTAAACAAAAGACGTTGGTATCTAGATGAATGAGCACGGATTAGACAAGAGACAATGGTGACCGGATGAAGATAAGAGAGAGATAAGAGATAAGATAAGACTTTATTACATTCACTTGCTCACAGAAGTAACAAATGTACATCAGTTAAGAACACAACACACATATAAATATAAATATGAATATAAAACGTGAGTAATTATGCCATTAAGATGATTAATTGAGATCATATTGTGAAACTAAACTGGTATATGTATTGTAATAAATTATTAATCACAGGTGCTATTTAAAAGTTTAATACTACTTGGAATAAAGGAATTTGTGGCACGGTTGGTTTTAAGTTTGGGAATCAGAAATCGGCGACCGGAAGGTAAAAGGGAATAGTATGAGTTTAATGGGTGTGTTTCATCAGCGATAATCTTATGTGCAAGGGACAGAGCACGGGTTTCATATGAGGAAGATAGATTTACAAGGGGAGTGTTTGCAATCTTCAAGGCGATGTTGGTAACTTTTATCAGTTTGTTTTTGTTTTTAAGGGAGAGGGATTCGTACCAGCACTGAATACCAAACGATAAAACAGAGTGAACAAAACAAGAATAAAAAAGTGATATCAGTTTGACATCGACATTAAAAGATCTAAGTTTCCTCATGAAATATAATCGCTGTTGACACTTCTTGTAGATAGAGTCCGTATTATTGTTGCAGTTCAATTTGTTGTCGATGATAGTACCTAAATACTTATGTTCTGATACTTGTTCAACAATACTGCCTTCAATACAAATGGGTTCAACTTGGTCCACATTTCCATTTGACCTAAAATCAATTACCAGTTCCTTTGTTTTCGCAACGTCAATCTCAAGGAAGTTATCATGACACCACGTGACTAAGTTATCGATGTCCTGTCTGTACCCGTCCTCACTGTCCGTAGGGAGGGCCACTAGTGCCAAGTCGTCGGCGAACTTGATATTAGAACATATACTGTCACTGGCCACGCAGTCATTCGTGTATATAATGAACAGAAGGGGAGAGAACACACATCCCTGTGGGGCGCCAGTGTTGATGGTGATGGTCGGCGACGTTATACCATTGGCGAGCACATTTTGTAGTTTGCATGTGAGGAAGCTGCTAATCCATCGTATTATTGAATGGTCAATGTTGAGGTGCATCATGTTCCTTGCAAGAAGATGCGGTTTGATCGTATTAAACGCAGAACTGAAGTCTATGAATAAGACCCTCACATATGATCCTGTCTTCTCTAGGTGGTCATAAATTTTCGACAGAAGACTGACTGTGGTGTCCTCCACGCCAAGTCCTGTGCGGTAGGTTGTGACCTTGAGAGCTTACATAGCTCGTATTTGAGTTCTTGCGTGAAGTCATTGTAGTCGAAGCGTCCATTAAAGGAGTTGAGATCCAGAGCGAAAGTAGGATTATCCGCACTGGTTGTATGGTCTTTCTTGTTGTCTGAGTCGATTATAGTGTTAATACTTTGCCACATTTTCCGATTGTTGCCTCCATGGAATTCTTTTGGACCTTTTGGACAAGGATTAGACAAGAGACGTTTGTAACTAGATGAGTGGGCATGATTAGACAGGAGACGCTGGTAGCTGAATGAGTGGGTAAGGCTTAGACAAGAGGCGTCGGTAACCAGATGAATGGGCAAGGATGAGACAAGACATGTCGGTAGCCAGATGAATGGGCATGATTAAACAAGGGACGTTTGTAACCAGATGAATGGGCATGATTAGACAAGGGACGTTTGTAACCAGATGAATGGGCATGATTAGACAAGGGACGTTTGTAACCAGATGAATGGGCGTGATTAGACAAGGGACGTTTGTAACCAGATGAATGGGCGTGATTAGACAAGGGACGTTTGTAACCAGATGAATGGGCGTGATTAGACAAGGGGCGTTTGTAACCAGATGAATGGGCATGATTAGACAAGGGACGTTTGTAGCCAGATGAATGGGCATGATTAGACAAGGGACGTTTGTAACCAGATGAATGGGCGTGATTAGACAAGGGACGTTTGTAACCAGATGAATGGGCATGATTAGACAAGGGACGTTTGTAACCAGATGAATGGGCGTGATTAGACAAGGGGCGTTTGTAACCAGATGAATGGGCGTGATTAGACAAGGGACGTTTGTAGCCAGATGAATGGGCGTGATTAGACAAGGGACGTTTGTAGCCAGATGAATGGGCATGATTAGACAAGGGACGTTTGTAACCAGATGAATGGGCATGATTAGACAAGGGACGTTTGTAACCAGATGAATGGGCATGATTAGACAAGGGACGTTTGTAGCCAGATGAATGGGCGTGATTAGACAAGGGACGTTTGTAACCAGATGAATGGGCATGATTAGACAAGGGACGTTTGTAACCAGATGAATGGGCGTGATTAGACAAGGGACGTTTGTAGCCAGATGAATGGGCGTGATTAGACAAGGGACGATTGTAACCAGATGAATGGGCGTGATTAGACAAGGGACGTTTGTAACCAGATGAATGGGCGTGATTAGACAAGGGACGTTTGTAACCAGATGAATGGGCATGATTAGACAAGGGACGTTTGTAACCAGATGAATGGGCGTGATTAGACAAGGGACGTTTGTAGCCAGATGAATGGGCATGATTAGACAAGGGACGTTTGTAACCAGATGAATGGGCGTGATTAGACAAGGGACGTTTGTAACCAGATGAATGGGCGTGATTAGATAAGAAACTTTTGTAATTAGATGAATGGTCAAGGATTAGGCAAGAGACGCCGGGAGGCAGATGAATGGACATGATTAGATAAGAGACGTTGGTAACTAGATGAACGGGCAAGGATTATACGGGGTATTGGATAGGACAAGAGACGTTTAGAAAGCCGATGTAAGGGCAAGGGGTTTTCAAGAAACGTTACCCAGACGAAAAAGTGTAGTGCATCACGGAACCGCTCTAAACCTGTTGATGTAATGATCCATGAAACACAGTTAACACAACGAGAAAGAAAGAGGTGCCCATGAAACGTTTTCAACCTGATGCAATGGGACCAGGGAGCGGTGAAACGTTGTTAGCTCTTTCTATGCAAGCCTTACAACCAAATCACTCCAAAACATTCACATTTCAGCCGCAGGATGAATTTTCCGTGCTTCCAGATATGATCATATCATTTGAATTTTTCAGTCCCTACATTGGCTCCTCATCTCTTACAGAATCAACTTATTCAGATTATCAGAATCAATTATCAGATTCAGTCATAAAATTATCGTCATTCAAGACTGCATCCACAATGAAAACATTCCCGCTTATGTCTGTTTATCCATCTCAGCAAAGCCTCCAATGCCTTAGTGACCCTACTAGCACCACGAAATCACAACACACTCTCTAACCGTGCCTCCACTTTCTAAGCTTTCGAACTCACTACCCTACAGGTATTAGTTATACTTCATCCAAGGACACTTTCATGTACCTCATCAACTCTAACCTTTTTTCTGACCGCATAAAAGTAGAACTGTCTGAGCCACCCGTCGTTCGTACTTCACATTAGCAATGTATCAAGGCCCTATAGCTGTGAACAAGCGCCATTGACCATCTTTGTGGCAGATATCAGGCGCTATTCTACTCGTAACGTATGATTACTAACCAGATGAAGGGGAGCTAGGTAGCCACGGAACGTTGTCAACTTGATGAAGGGGAGCTAGGTAGCCACGGAACGTTGTTAACTTGATGAAGGGGAGCTAGGTAGCCACGGAACGTTGTTAACTTGATGAAGGGGAGCTAGGTAGCCACGGAACGTTGTTAACTTGATGGAGGGGAGCTAGGTAGCCGCGGAACGTTGTTAACTTGATGAAGGGGAGCTAGGTAGCCACGGAACGTTGTTAACTTGATGGAGGGGAGCTAGGTAGCCATGGAACGTTGTTAACTTGATGAAGGGGAGCTAGGTAGCCACGGAACGTTGTTAACCTGATGAATGGGAGCTAGGTAGCCATGAAACGTTGTTAATCAAATCGGAGGCGAGCTAGGTAGCCGCGAAACGTTGTTAACTTGATGAAGGGGAACTAGGTAGCCACGGAACGTTGTTAACTTGATGAAGGGGAACTAGGTAGCCACGGAACGTTGTGAACTTGATGAATGGGAGCTAGGTAGCCACGGAACGTTGTTAATCAAAGGAAGTGGAGCTAAGTAGCCACGGAACGTTGTTAACTTGATGAAGGGGAGCTAGGTAGCCACGGAACGTTGTTAACCTGATGAATGGGAGCTAGGTAGCCACGGAACGTTGTTAACTTGATGAAGGGGAGCTAGGTAGCCACGGAACGTTGTTAACCTGATGAATGGGAGCTAGGTAGCCACGGAACGTTGTTAACCTGATGAATGGGAGCTAGGTAGCCACGGAACGTTGTTAACTTGATGGAAGGGAGCTAGGTAGCCACGGAACGTTGTTAACTTGATGAAGGGGAGCTAGGTAGCCACGGAACGTTGTTAACTTGATGAATGGGAGCTAAGTAGCCACGGAACGTTGTTAACTTGATGAAGGGGAGCTAGGTAGCCACGGAACGTTGTTAACTTGATGAATGGGAGCTAGGTAGCCACGGAACGTTGTTAACTTGATGAAGGGGAGCTAGGTAGCCACGGAACGTTGTTGACTTGATGAAGGGGAGCTAGGTAGCCACGGAACGTTGTTAACTTGATGAATGGGAGCTAGGTAGCCACGGAACGTTGTTAACGTGATGGAGGGGAGCTAGGTAGCCATGGAACGTTGTTCACTTGATGAAGGGGAGCTAGGTAGCCACGGAACGTTGTTAACCTGATGAATGGGAGCTAGGTAGCCACGGAACGTTGTTAACCTGATGAATGGGAGCTAGGTAGCCACGGAACGTTGTTAACTTGATGAAGGGGAGCTAGGTAGCCACGGAACGTTGTTAACTTGATGGAGGGGAGCTAGGTAGCCATGGAACGTTGTTAACTTGATGAAGGGGAGCTAGGTAGCCACGGAACGTTGTAAACCTGATGAAGGGGAGCTAGGTAGCCACGGAACGTTGTTAACCTGATGAATGGGAGCTAGGTAGCCACGGAACGTTGTTAACTTGATGAAGGGGAGCTAGGTAGCCACGGAACGTTGTAAACTTGATGAAGGGGAGCTAGGTAGCCATGGAACGTTGTTAACCTGATGAATGGGAGCTAGGTAGCCACGGAACGTTGTTAACTTGATGAAGGGGAGCTAGGTGGCCACGGAACGTTGTTAACTTGATGAAGGGGAGCTAGGTAGCCACGGAACGTTGTTAACTTGATGAAGGGGAGCTAGGTAGCCACGGAACGTTGTTAACCTGATGAATGGGAGCTAGGTAGCCACGGAAGGTTGTTAACTTGATGAAGGGGAGCTAGGTAGCCACGGAACGTTGTTAACTTGATGGAGGGGAGCTAGGTAGCCATGGAACGTTGTTAACTTGATGAAGGGGAGCTAGGTAGCCACGGAACGTTGTTAACCTGATGAATGGGAGCTAGGTAGCCACGGAACGTTGTTAACCTGATGAATGGGAGCTAGGTAGCCACGGAACGTTGTTAACTTGACGAAGGGGAACTAGGTAGCCACGGAACGTTGTTCACTTGATGAAGGGGAGCTAGGTAGCCACGGAACGTTGTTAACCTGATGAATGGGAGCTAGGTAGCCACGGAACGTTGTTAACCTGATGAATGGGAGCTAGGTAGCCACGGAACGTTGTTAACTTGATGAAGGGGAACTAGGTAGCCACGGAACGTTGTGAACTTGATGAAGGGGAGCTAGGTAGCCACGGAACGTTGTTAACCTGATGAATGGGAGCTAGGTAGCCACGGAACGTTGTTAACCTGATGAAGGGGAGCTAGGTAGCCACGGAACGTTGTTAACTTGATGAAGGGGAGCTAGGCAGCCACGGAACGTTGTTAACTTGATGAAGGGGAGCTAGGTAGCCACGGAACGTTGTTCACTTGATGAAGGGGAGCTAAGTAGCCACGGAACGTTGTTAACTTGATGAAGGGGAGCTAGGTAGCCATGGAACGTTGTTAACCTGATGAATGGGAACTAGGTAGCCACGGAACGTTGTTAACTTGATGGAGGGGAGCTAGGTAGCCACGGAACGTTGTTAACTTGATGAAGGGGAGCTAGGTAGCCACGGAACGTTGTTAACCTGATGAATGGGAGCTAGGTAGCCACGGAACGTTGTTAACCTGATGAATGGGAGCTAGGTAGCCACGGAACGTTGTTAACCTGATGAAGGGGAGCTAGGTAGCCACGGAACGTTGTTAACTTGATGAAGGGGAGCTAGGTAGCCACGGAACGTTGTTAACTTGATGAAGGGGAGCTAGGTAGCCACGGAACGTTGTTCACTTGATGAAGGAGAGCTAAGTAGCCACGGAACGTTGTTAACTTGATGAATGGGAGCTAGGTAGCCATGGAACGTTGTTAACCTGATGAATGGGAGCTAGGTAGCCACGGAACGTTGTTAACTTGATGGAGGGGAGCTAGGTAGCCACGGAACGTTGTTAACTTGATGAAGGGGAACTAGGTAGCCACGGAACGTTGTTAACCTGATGAATGGGAGCTAGGTAGCCACGGAACGTTGTTAACCTGATGAATGGGAGCTAGGTAGCCACGGAACGTTGTTAACTTGATGAAGGGGAACTAGGTAGCCACGGAACGTTGTGAACTTGATGAAGAGGAGATAGGTAGCCACGGAACGTTGTTAACCTGATGAATGGGAGCTAGGTAGCCACGGAACGTTGTTAACCTGATGAAGGGGAGCTAGGTAGCCACGGAACGTTGTTAACTTGATGAAGGGGAGCTAGGTAGCCACGGAACGTTGTTAACTTGATGAAGGGGAGCTAGGTAGCCACGGAACGTTGTTAACTTGATGAAGGGGAGCTAAGTGGCCACGGAACGTTGTTAACTTGATGAAGGGGAGCTAGGTAGCCACGGAACGTTGTTAACTTGATGAAGGGGAGCTAGGTAGCCACGGAACGTTGTTAACCTGATGAATGGGAGCTAGGTAGCCACGGAAGGTTGTTAACTTGATGAAGGGGAGCTAGGTAGCCACGGAACGTTGTTAACTTGATGGAGGGGAGCTAGGTAGCCATGGAACGTTGTTAACTTGATGAAGGGGAGCTAGGTAGCCACGGAACGTTGTTAACCTGATGAATGGGAGCTAGGTAGCCACGGAACGTTGTTAACCTGATGAATGGGAGCTAGGTAGCCACGGAACGTTGTTAACTTGATGAAGGGGAGCTAGGTAGCCACGGAACGTTGTTAACTTGATGAAGGGGAGCTAGGTAGCCACGGAACGTTGTGAACTTGATGAAGGGGAGCTAGGTAGCCACGGAACGTTGTTAACCTGATGAATGGGAGCTAGGTAGCCACGGAACGTTGTAAACCTGATGAATGGGAGCTAGGTAGCCATGGAACGTTGTTAACTTGATGGAGGGGAGCTAGGTAGCCACGGAACGTTGTTAACTTGATGAAGGGGAACTAGGTAGCCACGGAACGTTGTTGACCTGATGAAGGGGAGCTAGGTAGCCACGGAACGTTGTTAACTTGATGAAGGGGAGCTAGGTAGCCACGGAACGTTGTTAACTTGATGAAGGGGAGCTAGGTAGCCACGGAACGTTGTGAACTTGATGAAGGGGAGCTAGGTAGCCACGGAACGTTGTTAACCTGATGAATGGGAGCTAGGTAGCCACGGAACGTTGTTAACCTGATGAATGGGAGCTAGGTAGCCATGGAACGTTGTTGACTTGATGGAGGGGAGCTAGGTAGCCACGGAACGTTGTTAACTTGATGAAGGGGAGCTAGGTAGCCACGGAACGTTGTTAACCTGATGAATGGGAGCTAGGTAGCCACGGAACGTTGTTAACTTGATGAAGGGGAGCTAGGTAGCCACGGAACGTTGTTAACCTGATGAAGGGGAGCTAGGTAGCCACGGAACGTTGTTAACTTGATGGAGGGGAGCTTGGTAGCCATGGAACGTTGTTAACTTGATGAAGGGGAGCTAGGTAGCCACGGAACGTTGTTAACTTGATGAAGGGGAGCTAGGTAGCCATGGAGCGTTGTTAACTTGATGAAGGGGAGCTAGGTAGCCACGGAACGTTGTTAACTTGATGAAGGGGAGCTAGGTAGCCACGGAACGTTGTTAACTTGATGAAGGGGAGCTAGGTAGCCACGGAACGTTGTGAACCTGATGAAGGGGAGCTAGGTAGCCACGGAACGTTGTTAACTTGATGGAGGGGAGCTTGGTAGCCATGGAACGTTGTTAACTTGATGAAGGGGAGCTAGGTAGCCACGGAACGTTGTTAACTTGATGAAGGGGAGCTAGGTAGCCATGGAGCGTTGTTAACTTGATGAAGGGGAGCTAGGTAGCCACGGAACGTTGTTAACTTGATGAAGGGGAGCTAGGTAGCCACGGAACGTTGTGAACTTGATGAATGGGAGCTAGGTAGCCACGGAACGTTGTTAACTTGATGAAGGGGAGCTAGGTAGCCACGGAACGTTGTTAACCTGATGAATGGGAGCTAGGTAGCCACGGAACGTTGTTAACTTGATGAATGGGAGCTAGGTAGCCACGGAACGTTGTTAACCTGATGAAGGGGAGCTAGGTAGCCACGGAACGTTGTTAACTTGATGAATGGGAGCTAGGTAGCCACGGAACGTTGTGAACTTGATGAAGGGGAGCTAGGTAGCCACGGAACGTTGTTAACTTGATGAAGGGGAGCTAGGTAGCCGCGGAACGTTGTTAACTTGATGAAGGGGAGCTAGGTAGCCACGGAACGTTGTTAACCTGATGAATGGGAGCTAGGTAGCCACGGAACGTTGTTAACTTGACGAAGGGGAGCTAGGTAGCCACGGAACAACAACGTTATCCTGTGGTAATCGTTAGATGAATCCATGAAACCTCGTTAATCCGAAATAGGGAAGGGATGTATGTCATAAACATAGACAAGTACAAGTCAGTTACATGTAACTGTTGAACATCAGCCTCTTTGTCATCATTTCACACCTAAAATTAAATGTTATGATGAAGACTAGATGTGGCTGATGTCAAATGCCTTGTTAAATGTCAAATGTTCTTAGTCTTGTTATAAATGACCAGCAATGGAAAGACCCAGAATATATCGGCATGGTATGAAGTATATATTTGTCCTTTTCGCGTCACGCTTGAAAGGCACACTCTTCATATTTGCAGTACGTTCATTGTATTTCTCACGTAGTTTAAACTTCCTGGTTGTGTGCAGCCAGCCGTGTCAGTGTATACAGTAGTGTAATATGTACAGGTATGTACATCAAGGCACAGTACAAACACGATTGTATTACATCGTGTCTACAGAGAGGATTGACGTGTTTTTTAAACACAGCATAACAAGATATGTTTACATATGACTAACATCCCTCTCCGTCATCTTTAGAGAAAGACAACGATACCTGGTCTCGACACAGTCGTGGATACATTGTGGGATCTGATATCATACTCCGATTGCCCCTAAATACAGATAAGTCGCAGTTTAAACCCATAGGGCAAGGTTTCTCTGTAGGTTAACTAGGTTTAACCAGAGAAGTTAAATCATTTCCGTATATGACAGTTTAAAGTTTACAGACTCATGTGCAATTGCACATGTATATTAATAATTTTCTTATGTTCTATTTCAAAATCATGTTGCAGCATTAATACTACCTTCAAAGCATTTAGAAATTACTACTGCACATGAGTCAAATAATACTGAATATGACATGACAGTAACTAAACAACAACAAAAGATGCGTGACATGAGTGAGTGAATGGGAATGTCCACCCTACCCTGAGGTTGTAGACGGAGTTGTGGATCTTGTGATGGTGGAGTTCCCGTTACTGCCGCTGCCGGTTGTGGTGACATACAGAGTAGCCCCGAGTCCAGCAGCTACGAGGATGGACGAAATCACACCTACCACAATGCCGATGTTGCATTCGGTTTGCGCCATGTTGTTGTCGGGTCCCGTCTAAACGTTCATACAACTGGTAGACCAGCTTACGATCTGAGAAGGACCACGTGACCCATTTCTATTCAAAGGCTGACTACGGATGGCTAGTCTTGTGTTATTCTTTACATTCACTATGTGGATCCTACACCCATGGACGTAGGCTCAGGTGATGGTCGCGTTCAGGGTTCGTTTTAGTGACAGTGTGACATCGGGCGTAATACTGAAATAGCTTTCAAACAAAGGTCGCATTGACTTACGCTGCAGAACATGAATTCAACAAGGAAAGGCCATTCGATATTGATGTGTTTGAAAGCACAATTCCATTCCAGGCGTGGTACCAAGACAGAAACTTGTTTTTTTAAAAAAATAAACTGGATGCCCATGAAGACCCGGGCTAGATTTGATCTTCAGCAACCCATGCCTTTTCGTACGAGACGATTAACAGGATCGGACAGTGAGACTCGTTGACATGTTATCGTGCACAGTTTGCAAAAATCGATGCTCATGCTGTTGATCACTAGCTTGTCTGATTTACAGACCACCGCCCTATAGCTGACATATAGGGCCACTCACTCCTTTTAGATGATGTCATGCAAACATTAGTTTATAGTGGAACTGACGCTTCTTCAGTTCAGTTTGAATGTAATGTAAACACTAGTCCATGCTCCATGCGCGTGCGTGTGTGTGTGTGTGAGAGAGAGAGTGTGTGTGAGTGTGCGTGAGTGTATGTGTGTGAGTTTATGTGTGAATGTGTGTGTGTGTGAGTGAGTGTACGTGTGTGTGAGTGTGTGTGAATGTGTGTGTGTGTGTGTTCAGAAGGGTCGCAACTACTCCTCCGCCTCCCCCCATCCCGCCCTCCTTTCAAAATTCCTGGACCCGGCCATGTTTCCAACTTTTATAGCTAATATGGACAGAATTATCATTGAAGCGCCCGTACGTTATGAGAAATGAGTGGACCACTGTAGGTTGATAATGCCGCAAAATATTTGACGACGAGCCAATATCAAGCCCCTTAAGCTTGTTAGGTGACGTGCGAGCGTCCTAATGATAATTCTACCCATTTCAGCTATAATGCTGAATAAATGATGAGGCTTCAGAACAATGTACATCTGTCAATCGGCTGCTGAAACTAATCGGAAGAATGTCGCTTATCTCAACTCAACCATGCCTGTCGGACTGATAGGCTCAGACATCTGTAACTTTCAATGTACCCCACAAAGATAAAGAGGTGCACGTTTCTGTTCCTCTCTCGAAACCTTTGAGCTATTGTCATTTTAGATTTAGATCATGCTAAAACAGTTTGTGATATTGCTTGTCCGAGACATCATTCTCTTGTCATATACGGTGTTTTCTGAACGAAAAAGACTTACGGGAATAATATCTTATGTCGTCTGCCGGTGCATTTCTTTATCTCTGCTATCCGGAGGATATCTCTTGAAGTTTATACCTTCACATCAGGTTAATCAATGTGCATAGATTTGCCTTTTAGCTGTTTTGAAACTTATAATTTTATTTTTGCTGTTTCCATGGAAACAAGATTTGTAGAGAGAGAGAGGTTTATTTCTGCAAGGGGGCCATAGGCCCATTATACATGTTACGCCAAGTGCACAGTTGAACAAGCCCCGATATAATCGTTGACTTGAATGTCATCGAGAAGGGTTCATGTCAGGATGTAAGGTTATTACAATCGCAAGAGCGCATTACGTGCTTTAAGAGCTAGGTATTAATATTTTCCAAGATCATTCATGACGACTATTTTCTTTGACATAAACAATTGAAACAACTTCTCATATGATGGGTGAATGTAGTACTATTTAGGAATAGTCGTTTCTCTCAGATCATTATAGAATGGACACTCAAGGCAGAAATGATACTCATTTCCTACAGATGAAATGACACAAAAAGGACATAAACGATCACTTCACTCCAGACCAACGCGTCTACCGTATTCAGTCATCAACATATGACTTGAACTCCGGAACTCTAGATTTGATGCGGCTGATCTAAAGCTCGTAACAGACATTATTATTATAATATTGCATCGAAAGACGAGTTTAGGAAAGCACAAACGATCAACCCTCCGTGATTGATAATCGTGATCGATACACCTTTGTTTGAATAAAGACATTAAAACAGTGATATTTCCTGCATTTTGGTAAAAACCAAACATTTCCGAATCCATAACGGTTTTGAATACTTTTCACAGTCAATGCCCAACACTGTAGTCCTTTCTCTTCAAGGCTATGTTGATATTCATAAATATGCTTTCTTTAAGATGACATTATAAACTTGTTAGATCAGTCTAGTCCAATATTTAACAATTTTACAGTATATATTCACTTTTAATGAGTACCTGCCAAGTTCTGCACGAGCAAAAATATTTGTCGTGGATGTTTATAACGTTAGGTGATGTGTGAAGGCCCCATACATCACTGCCATATAGCAGAATTGGTAGAATTGAATTGTCATGAGCAGGTAGATTAGAAATGTTAGGTATTGAGGATCTGAGTATGGATAGAACTTTCCACGCCTGTTCGGCCAGAACCTTTTGAGTGATACCATGAGCCTGAGCTTGACAAGTGAACCCCAAGATACTTCTATGAGGGGACAATTTCTAGGTTGTTATCATTAAGAAAAAAACTTTTCACCTTTCTTTAGTCTGCCACCTTTTCTAAACATAACTATTTTACTCTTGGTTACATTAATTTTACGCTTCCATTTATCACAGTATGTAGCTAGCTTATCCAATCTCTTTTGTAAGTCACAGACTGCAAAGTCAAATAGTACAATATCGTCAGCAAAGAGGAGTATGAATAATTCAATAACTTCCAGACTGATACATCTCTGAGTATCTGATGTTAGGCTTTCAACAATATCATTTACGAAAAACGAGAATAGAAAGGGAGATAACTGACATCCCTAACGGACGCCACAAGAACAAGCGAAAAAAGATGTGTACCCATCATTCTTCGAAACACATGATTTTACAGAATCGTATATGCTTTTAAGCAGTCGAAATGTTTTGCCTTCGATGAATCCCTGTCGATCGCAAGAACTGTTACTGGCATGGAAGGCACGAAGCAGACGTGGGCGTCGAGTTGCTTTTTGCGCAGAGAGGCATTCGTCATCATACCAGTTGTCTCCCTTGTCTTCAGGGTATGCTGACAGATCACTCTTCTTGCAGTAGTCAGCACAGGACTTGACAGTGGCATGAAACAAAGTAGAGGCACTGCTAATATCATTGTTTGCAATATGGTAATTAAAGTTATGTACAACATCAGGTTGCAAAAAACCGCCAGTTGCGAAGATATTCCGACAGAGATTGAACCTTCCATTAGAATGTGGTCTTTGGTCCATGGAAACACGACTTATCTTGCCCAGAGCATATCACCAATAGTATGCTTACTTGCTACATCAAACTTAATACACAAGTTAATGATGGTCCACTTCATTGAGACCATTCAATGATAATATATATTATGTAATCAGAGAATGGCAGAGCCTTTGTCTAACATGCATATAAAGTTTGGTGTCAAGGAGAAGATCTTGTGAGCTGCTGATCCTTGTATCTCTCTTTCTCTCTCTCTCTCTCTCTCTCTCACACACACACACACGCATTCACGCACGCACACACAAAACACACGCAAAACACACACATACATATAGAGGTAGGAAACGGGGCTAGGTGAGCTGTGTTCACTTCAACACTTCCTTTTAATCTCCTCTGCAAACAGCGTACAAGACTGGGAATGTTTGTGTCGTTCTATTTGTGTGTTTATTCAGAAGATCAAACAAAACCGAGAGTATATGTATAGCCGATAGTTAAGTCCGAATATTCAGAATCGTATCGTCGTTTGTACATATACATCCTTGAGGTCAAAGAGATAGCCAATGTCAAGACGGTGAACTTGTTGGTGTGAGTGACCCACCTGGCCTTACCCCCTGGGCGGGGGAGCGTTATCGCACCTTGTGCACCCACGTGGGTGGGACGTTCACTGCCCACCCAGCGTTAAACACACGAGTGAAAACTGACGGTTAACACATGGTCAAAAATAGGAACTTTGGCAGCGTTCCATAAATAAGTCACAGCATCATAAATAATAGCAGCACTTAGCTAGGAAAGACGCGGACCTGGTTTTAAGGAGTAAACACCGCAACCGTGTGCACCACGCTATCCATTGTATATGCAAAACAAATAGACCACTGAATGCAAACAATGAACGACTAGACCTTAGAGGGTGAGTGAGTGAGTGGGTCGGTGGGTGAGTGAGTGAGCGAGCGAGTTTTACATTCCATCAATATCAAGAAAAAATCAAACCAAACACACATGTATTGTCTTAACCCTACATGTTCTAAGATTACATGTAATTTGAAAAGTTTATTGATTCGACAATATTTCAGTGATTCCCGCCCTTGCTTCCTAATCCTGGTAATCCGGCACTACATGCTATCTCGCAGGGTCCGTGGGTATTGTAGTCGCCTTCAGGATACCAGGGCCAGTGGAGGTATTTGGTCTGTGGTCATAATACCCAGGGTAACTACAAGACGATGATATTCACCTCTCCACTTCAGACAGCATTACAAATATTGATCTTTGGATACCATATTCCTACCGACTAACTTTACCTCCCTGCACACAACACAAATAATCTATGTACATATGATGTAAGGTTGATTTAGTATTAAGTTTGTTTCTTTTGTTTTGCCTGTTTAACCCTGTCACAATATTCCAGCTCTATTTGCAGGACATGTCAATAGTATTATCTGGACATGACAAACCAGTGACTGCTATTTCGAAATATCTCTTTATTCCAGCACTGAAGAAGAGCGACACAGGTCTATAGTACAAAGTATGATAACAATTATGGTATACAATCACAGTGTTTGAAAACGTTGTTTTCTATGTGCAAAAGCATGGTGGATATATATACCAACTTTGCGAATAGCATTGGTATTATTGGAGTTCATTAACAAATTTAAATTTAAAAATGGTAGGATATGAATGGTAACATTGTGGTAGAAATGTTGTCCTTAAACCGGTGTAGTAAGGACACACCGGCAAAAAGTGAAACTCATCTTCATTTACATTTAATGTGCTTTCTCCCTGAATATATAATATCTGCCATTCTCCACCATAAGCTCATCTAAAGCTGGATAATGAAACGAGGAATTTTCCGAGATTGGTATCGTGGATGTATTGCTCTGCATTTAAAACACATTTAAAAGTACTGTAAAATGGACTTGGGCCGTTGTATTAAAGACGAATAACGCTTCCCCGACGACGATCTTTATTCTTTTGCTTTGTTTGGTGTTTACAGTTAGTCTGACCAATATTCCAGCTATGTGAGGGCTATGTATATGATAGAGACTGGACCAGTCAAACCACTGACCACACCGTGCGCTTCCATCTATGTAGTTGGGTAGTTAGTGGTTACTTATGATAAACATAGGTACAGTTCTAACCCGGTTTCCAAGAGCAGAATTCATTTAAGGAACAGGCAAGTTAACGGTCACAATACGGGGCTGATCCGTGAGCGAGCTACTGCCGCTTTAAACAAAATTCCCTAAATATCTCTGCAGGAGACACAAGAAAATGGGAATCGAACCCGGGTATTCAGCGTTACGATTAAGCACCTTAACCATGAGGTTACCCCATGGATCCTCGTATCTGACAACGTTCGCATGGTGGTAGTGTTGGTGGTAGTTACACAAAAATATTTGGGATATTCTGATGGTAGTATTGGGTATGGTCTGATAGAACTACTGGGTATAGTGTTATGGTTTTGTGTTTGGTGTAGAGGGTGGAACAGAGGTATAGGGGCATAGTTGATGGTTGTATTGGGCGTAGCGAAGGGTCTATTTGGATTGTAGGATTGAATATATTGTATTGGGTATAATCTGATGATTGTAGCGGGTTATATCAGGTGGTACCATCAGGGTGTATTTGGATGGTGGCGTTTGCATTGGATATCATATACTTGTTGCAATGGGTATAGTCCGAAGGGGGTATTGAGTATAGTCTGGTGGTTATGTTGGGTATCATGTGATTGTAGTTTTGGGTATAGTCCGATGGTATTATGTGGTAATATTCGAATGATAACATAGGGTATAATCTCAGAGTCATATTCGCTAATTCAGTGTGTGCGAAATAGTAATTTTGCTTGCTCGTCGGGCTGGCTATGCCTACATGTTGCTAGCCCACAGCATAATTCACAGCCTGTCCGAAATTTGAATGTAGACGCGGGTTTCATCTATAAACTGCTAATATTATGAAAATTTGTGTCGCATCATAATCATGCATGATTTAAAAGTGTGTTATATCTTAACATACCGGGGAAAGTGATATATTTACAAATGACCCGATGAAAATTCACTAGCCAGTCGGACCAGTGACTGTGGAAATTTACTGGCCCGACTGGATGTTTACTAGCCATGAGCTAGCGGGCCAGTGGGTATTCCGCAAACTGGTTATATTTGGTATGGTCTGATGGTAGTAATGACTGCGTGTGACGGTAACTGAGCGTCTCTAACACTGTATTTCATAACATTTGATGCATCGCTTGCATCACGTTGAACAGCAACTGATTTCGCAGATATCACACTGGCAACATGTTGATGCATCCCGTATACCACGAATGCATCGCCTTTACCACAACTGATTTTAAATGACGCAGGACTTAGACAAGAATGGACATCAAATGATTCGTCACACACGAAAGTAGGTGATGTGCGACTCGATGGGTCATGATAATATGAACTACGATTTAAGCGTTTACAGTTAGTTTATACATACATGTATATACTCATTGATGTATCTTGCTTGTTACAATTCACCTGACAAAGGGGCAAGAAACAGCCCAGAAACGTTGTGACTTACAATGGAGTAGAAGTTATCATCAATAAAATTTGTGTTTTACAGGTGTAATATCGTGTCCCAATTACAGTTTACCGGGGACAATAATTGAAGATGACACGCCAATTTCCGGATAATACGTACGACAAGAACCCAACACATACACTGATAACCAACCAACCAGCCAAGAGACAAAACTATCTTTGTCGTCAACACGCCGACTAGATAACTGAGGATCGCATGAGGATTTTCTTCCGTTAATAACACTGACAGCGGCGATATTAAAGACACCTTTGTCAAAGTCAGTAATTCCATAAATATATATTTGGGCTCTCAGTCCACTTGAGACGTGGGTTTCTTTGAGTGACAATCACCGAATACTGTTAGCATATCTGGATAATCATTTGTGAGAGAACAAGTCATTTATCGTGACACTGGTTCAGTATCTACCATCCAACCTGCAGGTACAGTGGCAATTATTCTATGCTTAAGGCCGCATTGATCTTACTGAGAAGTAGATACTCCTATATATAACATCATAATACTTTCTATAAGTGTAACTTTAACTTTACAATATATATATTAACTTAAACAACATACATAAAGTAGATAGTTATATGTACAACATGACAGTACTTTTTATGTGTGTAACAATAACAATATATATCAAACAGATGTTTCTATATATAACATAATAGTAATATATAGATAAGTGTAACTTTAACATTACGATACATATTAACGCATAACATTCGCAAACGTCGAACATGGTAAGGTTGCACCCAATCATGACATTGTAAGTTATATTTACGAAATTATATTTATTTGACGATACATAGTTTTAACATACCGTTTTCACAATATTCAACATTTGTACAGTACTTAATCCATAATATGGTATCTTTAAATACATAAAAATACCTTTAAATGCCCACACTTGTCAGTGTTAAGACAACCCTTCAATGTTTCAACTAGAAATGCTGTGTAAAGAGTTGAGCTTGTGCGATTCATCTCGACAGGTAATCGACAGTCCGATTGTTCTAATCAACGCATGTTATGTTGTGAAATACTGATGTTCTAATCAACGTATGTTATGTTGTGAAATACTGATTGTGATTGTTGCTGTGAATGTAAAATATATATTACTCAGCATTTATCTAAAAACCTTTCATTGGTTTATCATTTCAAGTAAAGTTGAAGCCAAATTGTAGTTTCTTTAATAACAATCCCTCGTCTCTTAAAGTCAAAGAGAGAACGGTTAAAAGAAGGTTAAGTAAATTAACGGCTAAGTGAAATGCGACCTTAATAATTCAGGAGATGAGGTACACATCGGTCCTCTGTCTCCTGTGTCTTCTATGTCTCCGTGTGTTGGCTGATGAGACACATCATTTCTGTGGAGGATCCCTCAGCTTCAGCTTCATCAATGAAACACGAGTGAGTGTCATACGTCATGAGTGTCGACGATAACGACATTGATGGTGCGCTCTGTTTTCTGATCTACCTCACATAGATGATGTGTATGCAGTCAATAGTCGCTGTATATGTCGTAAGATTCAAGTCCGATTCAAATCAGATTTTTATCGACCTTGGTATCTAAATGTGACCATGTAGCAAACCTTCTAAAGGTTCGTTAATGGCCAAAACATGTTTACATTGAGATTTACACTTCTTTGTTTCTAGTAAGACCTTACAATAAGGCTGGAGTTCAATACAAAGGTCACTCTTTCGTATTATTTCACGCTTCACCTAAGGTCATCAAAGCTTTAGGTAAAAAATTCACTCTTCGCCATGGGTGTTGCTAACTGATTTTGTGGAAACAGTGTGTGTACAGTGAAGTCTGTTTTGTTTTTATTGGTTTGACTTTAACAAAATGGGCCTGCAGATTTCATTCGAAGCCTTTAGATTTTAAAGCCTGTAGGTCGCAGCAGGCCCTGATGGCCAAATGGCAAATTAAAGTATTGCAAACACTACCACTGATGTCTTGGGCAAAAAGGTAACTTAATGTCACATAGGCCTCAACTGCCATAGACAATAACTGAAAGGAACCTATTTTTGTTCCATTGTTCTTTGGATCTATAGTACGAAGGTGCTCCCTTTTTGTTACATCTCTGCCTTGCAGGTCAGGATCAAGACTCTGCTTGGCTGGGAGTTGGGCTATGGACCCTGTGGTACTCACTGTGACAGAACACAGACTGGGATAAACACAACGTCCACCAGAGCACAAGTTTTAAAGTCAAAGGGACGTGTCTATTTTGGGAGCTGGACCAAGGAGGGCACGAAAACCATGGACGTAACCTCCGATGTGAATGGACAGCTGCTGACCACTCTGTCGGGCATCAACGAGCACCTCAAGTGGGAGCTAGAAAATGGCGTCTTTGAGGTCACCATCGACCCTCTTGCCGCATCAACCGATATCATGTACGTGAGTTATGTCTTGACGCATAGAAGGTTGACAGCGTGCTGTTCGTTTCACGGGTATTGCGAAAGAAGTCCCCTCGAAAGAATCGCAGTACCTCTTTGCTGCAACAACAAGGGGCGTGCTTTTTCGAGTTTGTCATTGGAAACTAAATCACTCTCTACATCCCTTCTAAGGAGCCCCATGAGCATTCACGTACATGGATATTCAGCGGTTCTGGCGTATGCAAAGGTGATTTTATCGTGACCTTTTGCTTGGTCAGCTAAACGGTAGAACTTGCCAAAAATGTAAATGTTGACTAACAGATAACATCTGTGTGGTCCATGTCCGAAGTATAATTTCTTTTTCTTCTTTCTAACCAGTCTCTCTGAGTATGTTCAATTTTGGCACAAAATATGTTCTTTGTATTGTAAATACATAACTGATAAATGATATGATAAATGAAATGATAAATCCACTTCGTCAAGATCTAAATACACATACCATACTATAAAATGATGTGATGAAATACCCGTTCCATTGTATGGTAAATTTATACGTGCTTCAACTGTACCACCAAATGGCACACTGAGACACTCAAGTTGATAGGTTTGTTTCGTTATGGTGGATGTTTTGCAAAACAATACTGTCAATCTCCCAGCAATGATACCACGTACAAGAAACATGTGCCCTTTCAGATTAGATGGCAATTATTGGAAACAACTGAACAGTGTTCAGGGAAAGAGAGACTCGTCGTATCATCTACAGGTAAAGATACACAGCGGTCGGCGGAATGACACTGGGAAGTCGAACAGCAGTCCACTCATCTTATTCAAGCCAGTTTACAGGTATGATTCAGGCGAGGATAGCACAGTCTAATGACCTTCCAAGGTCAGTAGCCGTGGTATAGCTGAAATGATATCTAGCAGAAAGGTAGATTTCGAACAGAAATAGTGCGTGACCAAAAATGGATATAATTATACTACCATTTTGTGAGCATACCAATAACCAATGCCATTGCATGCGAGAAAACGTAACTTTTATAAACACACTTGAAACATTTCAAACGGAGAGGAATATTTTGTCACATTTTCCCTTAATCTCTTTCCATCATCTGTTTCCTCCTTGGCTTCATCATTTTCATTTTCATCAGTCTTGTCAATCCAATTTCCCCTACCTATTTTAATTGTGTATCGTTAGCATTAGTTTGGCATTGGTGTCACGACCGTTCCTAAACACTACTTTACTGTTTTAAGTTTAGATTATCGACCTTGATCGTTATATTGTGAATGTTGCCATGACTACCCCAGACCTTTTCTTTGGTGTTTCCAGCATACCCCTGACTGCCGTCAGTGTCATCAAATTAACAACCATGGACGACGACGATGACGTTGTACACTGCCAAGATGCAGTTTTCATCGAGACAGGGGGACTCGATCAAATGAAGGGGGTTCACATTCAGAAGGTGGGTGGTCTTCTTGCGTAACAGTGGGGGTAAAAGAGTGTGTGTGTGAGAGAGAGAGTGTGTGTGTGTGTGTGAGAGAGAGAGAGAGAGAGAGAGTGTGTGTGTGTGTGTGTGTGTGTGTGAGAGAGAGAGAGAGAGTACGGACTAGTCGTTTGGGAGCCCCAGGATAGTCTATCGATATTGCGCAAGTGGGGATCAAACCAGTCTCAGACAGACGGACAGACGCTTACAAGAAGACGGGGACTGAATAGCTGTTACCAGGCTCATCTGTGCTAGAACGTTGTCAGGTCATACACACCAGACATCACCCACACACAAAACGTTGCAAGCCTTAAGATGTACTACGAGTAGTAGATGGGTGTTCCCTGGCGTTTAGCACATAGTGTTATCACGTGCCGATTCCTATCACAGACAATTTTTAAAGTCAGTAATTACCTGGGTAGCAGACAAAAGAATAACAACTACAGTCAGACATTAGTTTGAACATCCAAACAGTGGTGGTACAACAGCACTTCGAGTAAGTACACATTACAGACAGAAGAAAGAGTTCCTGAATAATAGACACCCACGTTTGTCTTGGTATCAGGTAGACACGTTGGTGTAACTGCAACGTTCACCGAGATATTGATATAACGGTATTTTTGTTGTGTCTGTTCTAGAACTGCAGTATAATCATCAATGCCACTGAAAGCAACAAGTTCACGGACAACGGCGAGGTGGCGGTGTTGGTGAAGGTCATGGACTACAACTTCCGTCCAATCAAAATCGAGAATGATCACATGCCCTTTCGTCACCCATTGCAAGTTGCACTCGGCGCCGCTCCCGTGCAGGTACCACAAACATTTAGTGACAGGGCATGACAGTCGAATCTCTATGCTTGTCTAACCTAGTGAACTGCTGCTGTCAAACAGTTCTTCTATGCGATACACGTAAACAATTTGATCCAATAATTCTGTGAAAAGCGTAGCACGTAAAATTGCTGAGACCAGCGAAACGATTTTCAGTTAGCAGAAGAATAAATATAGTCGAAAGCATTATTAGACTTAAGGTTCAGTAACTATAGATAATTTCAAACAATCAAAAATACATCACTAAAGAAGATATATCTGGTTGTCCTGGTTGATTGCCGTATACCAATTCTCACGGTATCATTCACTAGACTGTCTAGACCAAACTCTGTTCTTTACTGCTTGCTGTCACAGGCCTGGAAGATACTTGTAGTTGAGTATGACCATAAACAAACAACGTTTCCTGAGCACATTTTGAGCAATGTAAAACACATAAATTTAATAAACGTAAGTTGCTCTCAGTACCACATTTGAATAAACAAAATGTTTTTCCCGTATATTTTATGCAGTTATACGGTGTCCTTTTGGGGACATTATATGCCACGGCGAGAATGCAACAGCGTACGAAATTAGAGTTTAATGGTGACCAACATCGATACAAACAAGAAATGGTCACTTGATGACAATGAATCCGCTTTCAGCCAATAGACGTTATTATAGCGTTTGTGACTATTTGGTCGCATCCAGTGTTCAGGTATATACAATGGAAGCTGTCGAAACCGGCATCTGTCCTATCCGGCAATTTGTCAACACCAGCGTAAAATCTCAGTCCCGTCTGTGACTTGTACTTCTATCATCAGCTCTACAATCTGGCAAATTGTCTAAACTGGACTATTTCTTCAGCCCCGATGAGTGCCGGTTTAGACAGCTTCCACTGTACTTTAATTTGATTAACGCTTTAGGAATGGCGCTCTACACAAATCGTTTAACACATTTTCTAATTACAATGACGTTCAGTATTATCTCATTCGCCTTCAGTTCCTGGTGCGGTCAATGTTGGTGCTATTGGATCCAGGCTTCGTTGACCCTACCCCTGAAGATGGCCTCACCATGGTGGGGTATGCAGGAGCCCGGATAGAGGTCATGCTGGCAGCGCGTCCTCACAAGAACTCAACTGAGTGTGTTGTTATTTTAATCACATTTACTCTTTAGCGATTACTATCATGCTTACTACACTGTAACATGGCCTTCAAACGAGTGTATATGTTACAGTCAATTATTGTACGGAACGAAACCCATGCTAATCTTGTCTTCTCAATAATCTCTGTTCAACAATCAACCTGTACAATAATTGGGCTAATTAATCACGCAATGTACACAATGCCTGGAAATTTTAGACAATGTTACACAATGACTGAGTGTTTCAGGCAATATACACATAGGCTGGATATTTCAGCCACTGTGCACATTGCCTGACTGTAGACTTGACTGTAACATGTACATAACGTTCCTGTATAATCTGTGCATGCAACACTGATTTGCAAAATTAGTATTGTGTTTTATATACACATGCACAAAAGTTAAGCGCCAACCACTATTTTTGTGATCTGCTACTTTGGATACTCAATGATAACTATCATAACGAGATCTATGACTGTTTTAAGCCGATTTTGTAAACTTTAAGGCGTGCAAATGTTGTCTCAAAGCATGTTTATCTTGTGTTAAAAAACAATCTAAGCATAATGCAAATTTATCATTGACCAGAATTTGAGGGTTTATAAAACAATCAAAACTTTGATTGTCAAGTAACTGTAATGATATCAACACGTCATATCAGGTGTTTTGCAGACGCCTTATGAAGTGCAGAGTCTATTGCAAGACAGAACCATCAGTAACGTGTGTATGATCCATGCACATTGACCACAGATTCAACCCTACGCCTCAAACTCATTACAAATCGTTGAATGGTTTTCTGAGGCAAACCGTTCCATTCTTCATAGGGTGTGGCATCAAGTTCAGCGAGATTTTGAAGTGTTCTTGATGTCTGATTGGATTGAGATCCGGACTACATGCTGGCCAAAGAAGAGTACCAATAGCCTCTTGACACAAGTAAGCCCAGACGGCACGAGATCTGTATAGTCTGGAATTGTCGTCCATGTACACAGGTCTGTTCTAAGAGGATGGTTGTCAAAATGAGGGACTACCACTGGACGAAGAACTGCATCTTGGTATTGTTGGCCATTCAGGTAACCACGAATTGTCACGAGCGGAAGTTTACACTCGAAGGAACTGCAACCCCATATCATTACAGATCCCCCGCCACAGGCTAAAGTCTTCTGGATGTTTCTTGGTGCAAACCTGGTGTTATTTTGTCTCCAGACACGTACTCGACCGTCAATAGTTCGTAGCAACATTCGACAATCGTCAGACCAATGGATATTTCTCCAGTTTGCTAAGTTCCAGCGCATGCGAGCACGACACCAGATCAAACGATTTCGCATGTGTCTCTCAGACAGTTGGGGACGTTTTACTGGTCTTCCGGCAGCATAACCAGCCATTCTGAGGCGACGCCCTACGGTCATCGTCGAGAGTCTCTCGTCTAACCCGAGAAGACGTCTATCCTGTCTGTCAGAGGTCTTCCAGACCTATGCTTGTCATTGACATAATTGGTTTGACTATGTTTGGCAACTAAACGGGTGATGACGCTGTGATGACGACCCATTTGCCATGCAATGACCCTGCATGAAATGCCAGCATTTTTCATGCTATCACCTGCCATCTCTCAGCGGTAGTTAATTTTCTCAACACCATGACTGATTTTCTAATTCTAAAGTGAAAGGAGATTTTCACAACAGATCGTTGAAACCAAGTGTGTGAAACTTGATTTTCAAGATTCAGATGGTAGGGAAATGGAGTTGCAAGAGCAGAACGTTTTCCTTGTCATATCTTGACAATCTTAGGTTCAAGAATCTATGGAAGGCTAATTCAGTCATAAACACATATAGTTTGTATTCAGTGGTGAAATCAAGAGAGTATGAAAATAGTGGCGCTAAACTTTTGTATGTGTTTATATGTAGTCCAAACGTGAAGATCCGTTTTAGAATTGGCCTTCAGGAACTCACGCTTTTAAGAGACGACTAACAGGATAGGTTGCTCAGACTCTCTGGTATGGTTGACACGTCATGGCATCCCATTTACATACAGATCGATGTCCAGAAGGGTGATCACTGGGTTGTCTAGTCCGGACTAGTTTATTTACAGACTAATCTCTATAAATATTGCTGGGGGCGACCAAATAACTAACAAAACAAAGTATTTGTAGTTAACTGATGAAATGAGACTGCTTTGTATGGCGGATTAATGGAGGTCTGCTCCATGTATGAACGTTGAAAGAACCCCACTGTTGCTTTAACATGTTTCGGTAATTCATTCCTATTTGTTTCACATTTTGCCTTTAACACCGATTGAAATCCTTTTTGGAGTTATTGGGACTGATTCCTTTTGGGATTAAGAGAAATATGGTTTACAAATATATTGCACATTCTATCATTTTTTTATTGCAGAAAGATAGAAACAATATCGGTGATTGCTGTACCAAGCATTTCATTCACCCTCTCCACCCTAGTTCCCGACCCCCTCAGAGCGAGCGATCGGGTCATGACACGACTTCTGACTGTGGACACAACTTCAGAAGACATCGGCACATACATGTTCCAGGCTACAGTGTTCGACACTGGCGGGTAGGTACATAGAAAATACTTTCCAATCTAATTAATACTGACACAACAACAACCCAGAACCGATTTCTTTTAAACTGCGTTCGTATAAAACGAATAACCTAAAATGTAATCAACACCATGCATTCTTCATTAATAGGATGGATGGTAAAGAAAGAAATTATGTGATCGTGGTGAAAGGTTGGTACCACTTACGTTTTATTTGACATCCTTAGATGTGTAATAAACCATTAACGTTTCCTTATTGTTCGTCAATATATTTATATAAAATACAAGAAATAGATTTTATTTATTTTAATGAATTTCACAACGAATCTAGAAGCATTAGCCTATCCAAATGTTGACTATAATAACAAAAAATAAACTCTACGTATTTTTCAGACAATAATCTGACTGTCACGGACAAGATCAGTGTAAGATGTATTTCCAATTTATTTATTTCACTTGAATGCGTTCTGAGTTTTGAACACTATGTCTGCCAAATCACAGCAAGTAAGACTGATTCGGAAGGAGAGCCTTTGTCACGCTATTCGTATACCTTATCTGATTTAGATACATATACATTGCTGACAAAGAATCGCAGTGTACCTTGGATTCAAACTCACGAACGGATCCCGAGACAGCAAAGGGACACAACTGCACATGGTGTGCCACATGTGATATGGCTCACGTTTGACCCACGTGTTATTAAGTTTTCGATGTTTGATTAATTAATGTACACTATTTTACAATTGTTATTGTCAGTTTGGGAATAATGAAAAATTCAGCATATTGACATTGTCTTCAGGAATACCATAACAGTTGGAAGTATTCCATCTAAAAGATGATGATTCCATATATGTTTCAGTCTACAGAGGCGTACGCAGTTTTCCCAGAACAAAATGTGTTAACATGTCCACAAGATACTACCTGTACTATACCAGTCCAGTTCACACATGGGTAAGTGCTAACACATGTGCGTGCCACGTTTGGGGACACAGTCTAAAAAGACTCCAACACGCAGACTATGGATTTGTGACCATTTGGTGTAATGTCAACAGTGGGACGGCGCTTAGACTTCCGTTCCACGTTAAGCTGACACTTAAACCGTAATATGGGTGGAATACTGTTCACATCGCCTTTAAACCCTAACTCATTTAAAAAAGTTTCACCAAGAAGACAACATCTAAAGCCACTATGAATCGTTCCAAACATTTTAAGTTTGCCGTGTTGAAAACATTTATAAATTTCCAGTAAATGACACAAGATTATGTTCGACGCGGCTCCATATTATAACTACCATAAACGTTATCGTCTATTTATCTAAGCAGTTGCTTGGCTTAGGATGGGTTTCACGAGTCTTTGCGAGGAAAAACTCAATTCTTTGATCTATGGCGCACTTGGCAACAAACGTGGCGAAAACACGTGGTATACCTACATATATACATGTTCAGAGGTCCAGGACAATTTGTCAAAACATAAACCAATTGTCGATTACCTAGGAAACAATATATGAAACGATGGACTTTCTCACTGCTAACATCTTTGTAAAACTTAATCCTCGGACAAAAAGATGATTTTATACAAGCCTGAACTTGAAATTGAGGAGACAAGTGAAACTGTCTCCACTGTTTCATATTTAGATCGGTGCATGAAGATTCAGAGTGACAAAAACTCCCCACAAGGCTGTATGACAAAAGGGATGATGTTAACTTTCCAAGGGTCAGCTTTCCTTTCGTGCCGAGCAATACACTATTAATTCCAGTCCTTTACAATCAAACATGCGCTTTTTATCAGGATTTCAAAGAGCGCCATGCCGCTTTTGCCCGTGAGTTTTTATCCAGGTTACACCATTCAAGGCCTCAGTAAAGATTTCAGCAAGTTTTATGGTAGACGTGGAGGACATTTCGAAATTTAAAACATCAGAAACAATAATAATGACCAATGCAAGTCTCTGTTTCAGCTTGTATCATACAAATATGTCCTGTGAACAACTGACTAGACTCTGTACGTGCTTATGACTGGTACCATTGGGCTGTTTGTCGCGAATACCTCGTATCATCACTATTTCATAAACGCATGCTCTGTAATCATATTGCATGGTGACAATCATTGGATTGTCTGGTCCAGACTCGCTGTCACACAGTAAAGCATTGCTGGGTGGGGTGTATAACATCTCTCTCACAGACCGTATGTCTAACTTCATTCGATGAAATAAATAACTGCACCTGGGATGTGAGCAAGCGTATGATTACAATAGCGGAAGGAAGTTGCATGTTGCATGCCGTACACCATACGAACGACATAGAGTTGAAGAAACCCTCTTTTCCTTCAGTACTACAGGTGTCACTGTCATCAATTCTACTATCTCCGGGGTAGGACTCGGATCACTGAGACCGGTCAATACCTCATTAAAACACCTGTTACAATCTGAAGTGAAGGTAACACCGATAACTCCTGGAAATCAAACTATCTGCCTCCAAGTATCAGCGCATACAAGGTAACCACTGTCAACTCGCACATGTCGAACTGTGCTGCAAGAATACATCTGTTTATGACTACACACATTGCATTTATTTGATAACTCAAACTGTATTGAAACATTTAAAAAATCTATTAGAGAGTTCGCCTCTCCGTATTTTCTTGCCAATTATCAGTATTTCAATACTATGTTATAAACGTGTAGTTTACGATATTCATGTCAACCATACCTTTGTATTCAGTCACACGGTGTCCTGTATGGTGGTGGCAGTGATACCTACAGGTAGGCAGAGTGGTATTAGTGTGCCAAACTGTTAAATATACGGATTTGCTTTTACGACAGTTTTTGCATTAAACTTGTGACTGATTGTAATTGGTATTGGTCAATAGTTTACGGATCAAGTTCAAACGTTTTCTCAAATAAGATGATCTAAGAGGCACAGAATCTTGATAATTGACTGACAGTAGAAATGCCACATGACATACGTATACCACTTTGGCATTTCATTAAATAGATAAAGGCAGATTTAAATGACATTGATTAAAATGTTTCACTTCTCTACATGGCTCCAGTCAGAACACCGAGTTATACATTGGCAATAGAGGGCACAAAGAAGCATAGTTCCATATTTGATTCATTATAATAGGTTATCTTATAAACCAACAGAATGCAATCAGCGAGTATGTTGTCTTGTATAATGGCCTGCACCCTGTTTTGTCAGTCAAATTTCGTAAGTTATAATGCACTGCACGGAATGTTGGTGTTATTATTACAGATCCGTGTTTGAGTGAACCCTGTGGGTTGCAGGGGGAGTGTTTCTCCAGCTGGGATACGTACAAGTGTGTGTGCAGACCCCACATCACAGGCAAACACTGCGAAGTCGGTAAGGGTTAGATACGTCATGTCCAGCATCCACTACCACACTTCGACTGGTGGCTACATAGCTTTACTATACATGACACCACCAAAACATTCAGATTCCCGTCGGTGCTAAATTTTCACAAGTCTACAGAGTCCACATACAGGCAAACTGTGGAACTGCATACCCCGAGGTCGTAATCCATTTCTATTTAAATGCTTCCTAACATTCCCATGCTAACTGACAATGTACGTCTAACATGATTGTCACTGCGCTGATAAAACGCAGTATAAAGTTCTAGTCTCATAAAAAGGAAATGGTATTTATTGCCTACTCGTTGTTTAACTCTTTCGTGGTTAACGTTTTGGCATGCCTACTGTATAAATGTAAGTGAGTGTTTCGGTGTCAGAGATGCATTGAATGAGAAATGCACCTGAACACTGTGTTTCACTGTATATGTTTCTGTTATACGTACATCACACCAGTCGTAGACATGTGCAAGCCTTCCCCATGTCTGCACGGGACCTGCATGTCGTTCCCAACGGCGGTTGGAATCTATTTCTGCACGTGCGAACCTGGATGGTCCGACAAGAACTGCGATAAAGGTGATGCTTTTTGACGCGTTTTCTTACAGATTTTATGAGTAGATGCGATCTAATTAATCTCATTCAGTTAGTCAGTCAGACAGACAGACAGACAGAAAGACATTTTATTCCACTACCGAGGACACTGGCCCAAAAGACATTATTGGGTTAGCTTTCACAGTCCGCGCAAAACTACACAATAGAGGCCATGAGTCATTCCATCTAAGGGTTGTCATGCATAAGGACTTACCTGTTATATATATACACATCTCACACACTCATTTCACGTGTAAGGACAAATGTAAGTTTATACACCTTAAGTAAAACTGACCAATATCATAGACAACACTACCATTATCTGATGCCATAACATTTATAAAAGACTGATGTGATACTAATGGTACACACAAATAATACATGGTATACAATTGATAAGTCTTCTCATAAAAATCAATGCATCAATGTACATGACCATTTGTAAATCTCGATGCTGTCTATATTCCCTTAAAATGGCAAGTCGTTAGAGTATGTTTGAAAATGTTCAGTGTCAATCTGTTACGTTAAACCTTACTATTGGTATTGCAGATATTGACGAATGTGCCTCCAGTCCCTGTCAAAACAATGGACTGTGCAATAATCTCATCAATTCCTACTCTTGCACGTGCAGACCAGGATTCATGGGAGATAACTGCGAAAACGGTGCGATTGGTCTTATTGATGATCAATGAGATACATATTTCAGTTTCCCAAACAACTATTTTATAAATACTTTAAACACTCGTTGTCGAATATGCCGATATCACACGAAACGTTCCTATCCAGACAGTGTCAGTATTACAACATCACCAGGGGTTTAGGTACGGTTATAGAAAAAAAACCCGAGCTTACACAAGATCGTTTCTAAAAATCTGAGGAAGTCCCCAATACTATCTAAGTATATAGCTTTGCAACCTATCGGGCGTAAGCGATATAAATTTGGCTTGCTACACGCGCCTGATCGCCAATACTAAAGGTGGACAAGTAGACCCGTGTGGTATCTGACCAGCCATACAAACTGTTAAATGTTAGGCTAGCGGAATAGCGACAATACATTAAGGTTTAAGTGTTAATATTTATTCAACATAACTCACTTTTATGTATAATCTTATAGAAGGTTATGGTGCCATAAACATATGTGAAACTGTGTGTCTTGTATCAGTAATGGTAGCTATGTGATGTGTATGACAAAACTGCTTGGGTATAGTCGATGCATCGTCCGTCCGTCCGTAATCATTTTGTTTCCGGAGCATAACTGAGAAACCGTTCAATATTAAGTCTTTGAAGGGCATTTAGAAGTGAAATACATAAGAATGAAGATTTTTATGGATATCAAATTCTTCATATGAGAATACAACGTTTCGGAGTTAATGCTTACTCCTTCATCAGGTGATCTTCATTCGTTCAATATTTTAGAGCAAAATTGATAGATATAATAATCTGAACTTATGGTTGGGCATTTTTGCTATTTACAGATTTGGGGCATTTTTATTTTGTGTGTGTGTGTTTTTCCATGGAATATTATAGTCTTAGTAAAATGGTGGGGTGGGCTTTGTTTTCGGAGCAGAACTCAAAAACTGATATCTGTCAGCGAAACTTGGTAGATATGTGTGATAGACCTTAAAGTGGTGCCTTTTGCTATTTGTAGGTTTTTGTGATTTATTATTTTCCCAGTTTCCATGGAAACTATTCTGACTTAATTTCAAAATGGAGGGATGCTTTTCTTTTCCGGAGCACAACTCGAAAACTATTTAATATCTTACAGCAAAACTTGACAGATATGTGAGGGAGACCACAAAGAGGTGCCTTTTGCTATTTACAAAGTTTTGGCATTTTTATTTTTCCCGGTTTCCGTGAAACAATTCGGACTTAGTCTCAAAATGGAGGGATGTACTTCGTTTCCGGAGCACAACTCGAAAACCATTTCATATCTCTTAACAGATCTTGGCAGATACATTAGACAGATCTTGAAGTGGTGCCTTTTGCTGTTTACAGATATATGGCATTTATATTTTTCATGATTTCCTTGGAAACAATTCAAACTTAGTCTAAAAAAACATCAAGTAACCGTCAGATGATTTGTCCTTTCAAATATGTGGGGGCCGGGGGGATATGTCATCTTCTGATGACTCTTGTTAAATTTTGTAATTTTGTGCTATGACGTTTTCTGTTCGTAATGGTTAACGTAATATGTCCAACACTTCAGTCTCAACAGGAACAAGTACGGCGAATGCTCAGACAAAGGTAACGTGACAACTTTCTTTTCTCATACCTGCCTACATGAGTATTTTCAGCAGACATGTGTAACAATACTATAGAAATATCATATTTAGGAATCAAATACACTACACGAAGTATACATTGTTTTAATGACTAACAAAGCACGTGTGTATTATCTCACTGGTTGAAACACGTGAAAATGTTTTGAGTGAGACTTGAATAGTCTATCTATAAAAATTGACGGTATGCTTTTCTGTCTTTTCTCTTCAACTTGCTAAAATCGAGGCTGAGTTATCACTGAAGCATCATTAAATGAGTAATGACGTCCTTTCCTGTTTGAGTACACAGTATGCGGAGCGCTAAGGGACATACCTGATAATCTTTAAACGGTCGATGCCGTTAGGCAGGCATGACTGATATGAAAATTTCAGAATTTAAATTAGCAGAATTACCTTTGCGATGCCTCCTGTATGTAATCGTGCTCTGTTTCCACCGTGTCTACCAGCCCAGCATCACGGGACCGACATCCTCCAACGGGACGGTGATAGAGTGTAACTCCGTGTGTCACATGGATGTGCAGGTAGCTCTTGGGCAGGGTGATATCGGGTAAGGAGCTTATATAAGGGATCGTTCATAATCTAATACTTTTTTTAGTTAAACGAGACTTACCTGTAAGTTGAAGTTTGACTGTGGTTCTATCAGCTAATCTACGTGAAGGTGGGGTTACATGAGATTGCAACTGCGGATGCTCGAATCAGACGTTTGAAGAGTTTATGAGGGAGTATCCTACATAAAACCAAAAACGTTTAGGGAGGGATAATACAGCGGTGGGCATGTAACCCCTCCTAGATTAGCTGACAGAACCACAGTCAAACTTCAACTTACAGGTAAGTCTCGTTTATCTTTTAGATTCTATCAGCTAATCACGTGACAGTCACGCTAACATGAGACTTCGAAGATGGATGCTCACCCATAAACAGTCAGAAATAAAAAATCAACAACATGGTACAACATATGAGGACTTTTATTTTCATGAAACATACATGACAGTAATAGTATGTTTGCATATTACCTGATAACATCCGAACTATGGTACTAGAAAACCATTTATAAGTTATCAAATAAAATACATGCACATTTCTTTAAATGTACATTTGCAAATAACACTTGCAATAAAACAAGTTTTAGCATTCATTTAAGAGAAATTTCACTTGCAGACTTGCAAAATCACTGATCCAATACATAGACCAGACAGTCCCTTCAGTACAACTCATTGCAGGATTGCTTCAACAAAACTATTATCTCTTGAAACAATTGTCTTATCATAGAAACTGGCAAATGTATGCTCCGATGACCAGTCTGCTTTTTAAAGTATTGTTCTGGTCGGCACAGAGGCCTGCCTTGCTGCTGACGTAGCTGCAGCCCTAGTACTGTGAGCAGCAAATACGTTAGTGTCAATACCTGCTTGATTCAGGCCCGTCCTAATCCAACGTGATACAGTGTCCCGTGATACAGTCTTATATGGTTTGATATATGTAATTAGCAGTTTTCTCTCAGAACCTCTTAAATCGGCTGTTCTTCTTATGTATTCTCTCAGAACAGTGACAACACACACACGTTTGTCAACTGAATATTTCTTCAGAGCCAAAGGTTTTGCCAGTCTTCCAGGCTTAGATTGCTTAACTAAATCAGTAAAGTGAAAAGTAATGTCAGAGTCCTTTTCTGTCATGGTGTTTATGCTCAATAAATGCAAGGTCTGACCTCTCTGGGCAGTTGTCAAAGACATCAACAATACTAATTTGATAGTCAGCTCTTTCAAAGAAATAAGACATTGTTTGCAAACTTTGCAGGAAAGTAAGAACATCTTTTACGCTCCACACCTCCAAATATTTAGGTACTGGTAGATACCATTGGGTGACTACCACATAGTTGATCATTAAGCAGTACAATAGTAGATAAGGCACATCTTGCAGTATGCACAGAACTATAACTCAGTCCAGCCTGGACTATGGAAAGTAGGAAATCTAACACATCTGCTAAAGATGGCAAACTGAAATCAACTTTCCTTTGAGAACAAACTTTCTCCATCTAGTGAGGTAACTGGCACACTGCTTGCATGTTCTTTCCTCCAAGATTTGACAAGGAACTTAGCTGTTTCATCAGAAATTCCTCTCTGTGTGAAGCAATACCGGACAGTTGACAGGCTGTCAGTCTCAGCCGCCTGGCTATGGGATGTGGCAGACCTTCCACACTGGTTACAAGGTCCTTCTGCACAGGCAACATCAGGGGTCTACAACACAGTAATTGCAATAAATGAGCAAACCAAGTTTGTGTAGGCCACCATGGGACAATAATCACTGCTCTGGCTCTATAAGCTTCAATCTTCTGCAAACATTTTGATAATAAACAGAATGGGGGAAACATATAGCAATATTCCTCTGTCCATGACACATGAAACACATCAACTGCAACTGCTTCTGGTTCAGGTCTCCAGCTAACAAACCTTGATAATTTCCTATTTAGCCGTGATGCAAACATATCTATTGTAGGGTGTACATTCAAATGCTGAATAATTTTCTTGAATACTGACGCATTCAGAGACCATTCTGTTCTGTCATTAAATTGTCTGGATGCTTTATCTGCCTTTATGTTTTTGGAACCAGCTATGTGAGCCAAATATTTCTCTCCATACACCAAAACCAGATATCTTTCACAATGTTGTTGCAATCAACAGATTTTGTACCTGCCATATCTTGAAGATAAGAAACAGCAGTAGTATTATCTGAAAGCACATGGACATGTTTCCCATTGAAATTGTTTGTTAGTGACAGGGCTTGGAGTGACATCATGATCGCCTTAAGTTCCAACACATTAATGTGATAACCTCTCTCTTCCTCCGACCATCTTCCTCCAACATTGTATCCTAAATTTGCCCCCCAGCCTTGTTGGCTAGTCAATGTAAAATCAGGGTTTTGGAAAGGACCAATTTTATTTGTCGATCCTAAAACATTATCCTTCCACCAAATTACCTCTCGTTTAGATTCAGCTGATAGACACATAATTGCATCAAAATCACATTTACTGTGTTTTAGAGCTGCTGTCTTCTCCATTTCAAGACATCTATAGTATAGCGGACCAAATGTTACGGCAGGAAAACACGAGACAATCAATCCTAGTAGTCTGGCTATATCTCTTATTGCGTGATGAGTATTCTTGAGAATCAATGAACATGTCTCCGCAATGTGTATTGCCTTATCATCTGGTAATTCTATTTTCATTTTTTCTGAATCCAGAATAAGGCCTAAGAATTTCATTCTCGTTGAAGGTTCAAAATTGGATTTTTCGTGATTTATTTTAAAGCCTAAATCTTTTAGCAACCCTGCCATGTCTTCTACCGATGCCTTGCATTCGGTTCTTGTCTCTGCCTGAGTATATGTGTCATCAATATACCCCATACATTGATTACCTTGCAGTCTCAAGTGTGAAAATAGTGGCTTAAGCAACTTTGTGAATATACGAGGAGCACAAGCTAACCCATTTGGCATACATGTGAATTGGTACAAGTACCCATTCCATCTGAACCTTAAATATTTATTATGATCTTCATGTACACTCACTGAATAATAAGCATGTGTCAGATCAGCTGATGCCATGTACATATTGTTTTTCAACAAATGCAATACTGTTTTTAGGCTTTCCATTTTGAAGTGATGGTACTCTATAAACTGGTTCAATTGTTTTAAATTCAAAATCAAACGATATTTGTTATTTTTCTTCCTTCTAATGAAAATATTGGAAATAAATTGGTCATCAGTTTCTTCTGCCAGCTCAATGACACCAAGTGTTTTTAGGACTTTAATCTCTCTGTGAACAATTTCCTTTTCTTGCTTATATGAAATTGATTTGTTTTGGCTCTCTAAACTGCGTTGGGTTGTTTATCATATCTATTTTCAGTCCTGAAACAATGTCTAGAATATGCCTGTCATGGGTCAGCTTCTCCCACTCCGATAAACACAGAGCTATTGAACCTGCTTTAAAGTTATCTTCGGAATTTGAGAAATGACACTGACCTACCTGACCTGAATCCTCACTCTCACTCATTGGGGTCAATACTGCTAGTTCTTCCTCCCTCCTCTTTTCTTCTCGAAACCTCTGTTGCATTGGGGGTCCCTTGCCAAAAAATATCCAGGTGGGAAACCACGACCACGGCCTATGACTCTGCGGCCAAACTGGTTGTTATATAATTCGTAACTACTCGTCTCTTTCCGTGAGCTGCAAGAAGACTTGTACCCCTTTCGCACGCCATTATTGCCAAGAATCGTGGCAAACCAATCCAATCGCGCGTAGTAAAACGCATTTCAAAATATGAAAATGGCGGAACCGTTGAACTTTGAAACTTCGCTAAACTATACCAAGCACAATTTAAACATAAACTTTGAGCTAAAGGATGACGAACTTTCAAAAGTGAAACATATTTGCAAAGGGAATGACCGCATTGTTGTTTTGCCCACGGGATTTAGGATATTCTTAAAGCCATGTTTGGGAATTCAGAGTTATCATTTCTTGATCATGGTACTAGACTGTTTTCATCTCCATGCCCGTTTGCGCTTAGACAGGACCCCGTCGTAAACATGGCCACGAGAGGGGTATGAGACGCCATCCGGCTTGGCGGAATGACACGAGTAGTTACGAATGGTTGTTATATGGCGCATAGCGGGCCGTCTGGCGATATCCACGACCTCTGCTAATTGATTTTCCAAGTTGACTGGCCATATTCATGTCTTTCAGACTTTAAGCAATATCATTACCAAACAGATAGTCACATGAAGTGGGTGCACTTGGAGAACATAAGGGTCGATACTGAGAATTCAGATGTGGTCGTATGAGTTCTTTCCGCCTTTGAACGGTTTCCCTGTTAGAATAGGAGGTCATAGTCAATGCATCTGATAACTTGTTCACCATATCAGAGTAGACAGGAGGAGGGATATCCTTCTTGGTTTTCATCAGCACTTCTAGTGTAGCAACAACACAAGTGACAGCTTTTACCACGCCACTTTGAACCTTTTGCATTCTACAGTCCATAGATCTCGCCCCGGGATTTATAGAATACCACAGAAGTTTGTTTACCTCGGGAGTTTTCAACCCATCGCAAACAATTTCCAGGCCTTTTGATCGATTTCATTTTTGTCAATAAGGACGATTCGTCCGGTTTCGTCTCAAAGAGTTCAGTTACCAGGTCAGCCAATTTTGCGTCGATGGGATCACCGTCCGACTGCTCAAGCAGCAAGTTAGAACGGACAGCACTGAAGAATCGTATCTCGTCAACATTTTCCTCACCGGAAAGCGGCATAGCCACTTCCTGCTCATGCGCGGTTTCGGTTCATACACTCATTGAACTTTCATGGGGTTTGTTCCGACTCGGTTCATAATCATTTTCTGCATCCTCATCAAGCTGACCATATGTTCGGTCTTCTGCACCGTCATAATAGAACGAATCTATTTGTTCTTGAAAATCACCTAATTTGGTGTCCATAGTTTGGCGCATGCTTTTCACTTCGGCCACAAGTTCGGACATCAGATTGCCAGAGGGTTCACTTTCAACTGCTTGGCCACTGGGGCCCGGAATAGCATTATTGCTAACTGGCAGTACTTACCCGCGACTGGATTTTTTACCATTACAGTCAGTTTTGATTTTGGTCTTTGACTTGCTGTGTTGACCTGAGTGATCACTGTCTGCCGACGGACTTGTTATTAAACAAGCCTCCGCCATTATCGCGCCTCCCTCACAGGGGGTTTTAATATTGCACAAAACTCAAGATCTGCCGTTACAGATAATAATGGTTGTTTAAACACTAATTATAGTGCCTTATAATAATGTTTTGGGAAGCTGGGTTGTAATTATACAACCATAAGCTGCTAATCAGTTAACATAATGTCGCTGGAAAACTTATTTTCCTCAGCTGAGGTTTACACGTCCGACCTCTACGAGAGCACAGCTTTGCACTGATTCGAGCACGCGCAGTTGCAATCTCATGTAAGCGTGACTGTCACGTGATTAGCTGATAGAATCTATGGCATTCGTCACCACACGCTCCTTTTCGTACACTCTAAGAAGGCTCGTCCCATTTGTGACCAAATGAAGTTATTCCGGGACAAGCCGAATAGCGACTCGTGTCCCACTCGAAGGACTTCATATTGGCGCTGGAACCGGACATCAGAACTGCTTCTAACAGGAACGATAACTATACGCCTGTTTGATTCTATTGGTACTTAATATCACCGGAGAACTGGTACATTGTATTGGTGTTTCTGTTTTTGCTTATTTAATTTAGAGTTGAACCTTCTTGATACAACTGAAAAAAGGAGAGAAGTATATTTGATAAAAACATATTTTAACGCAATTATTACCCGATGTTCACCGTATATTTCCAATAATATTTCTAAATACGGGTTAGTAATCAACTGTTTTGTTGAATATGGAACTAAAATTTATTTGAAAAACAGAAAAAAGCTGCATTAAATCCCAAAGCAGAAACTCCAAAATGATTTTGAAACATTTCTCAAACTGAATATTCGTGTAACCTTACTGTTTGAAGCGCACGTACAATGAACACTGGTCACTTGGACCATCGAGAACCGTTATGTTAACAAACGCACATGCGTGGATTTCAATATGTCACCGTCATTCGCATGATTCCTATCGAAAACTTCACATTAGACAGCACAAATCTGTTAGCTACGTTCTCAGTACTTTCAGTTTGACGATGTATATTTTTCATGAGTTTTAAGACCCGTGAAGGTCCCGGTGTAGAATAGGCCTTCGGCAATCCATGCTTGCCATAAAAGGCGACTGTGCTTCGGTTTAATTCCAGCAAACGATCTGGTCCTAAAGTTTTTCCAATGCTTATTTTCACAAGCTGATTACTTCCATAAACATTGTTGTAGGGATGTCTTCATCATATCATTTCGCTCCTTGTTAAAATCCGGGGTAGAATAGGCATTCAGCAACCCAGCAACCCAGCAGGCGACTGACGGGATCGGGTGGTCAGGCTCGCTGACTTGGTTGACACATGTCATCGGTTCCCAATTGCGAAGATCGCAGCTCATGTTGTTGATCATTGGACTGTCTGGCCCAGACTCGAATATTTACAGATTGCCGCCATATTGCTGGAATATTGCTGAGTGCGGCATAAACCTAAACTCACTCATGATTTTTAAACAATAACATAATACCCCGTTCGTCACCACTCGCCAATTTCCGTAAACTCCAAGAAGACTCGTCCCCCACTCGCTATGTCCGAAAATACGACTACCCAGTCAGAACACGCGTAATGGATGCCGTAGTTTGATGAAAACAATCCCAGTTACTCAAATGCTTTATGGCATTATGCTATTGTTTATAAAATCATAAGAAATATATGTCGTCATATTGAAAGTACAAAGAACGTATCCAACAGAATTGTGCTGCCTAATGTGAAGTTTTTGATAAAAACCATGCAGCAGACTGTGAGAGATTCAAATACACGCATGTGTGCTTGTTGACATACTGGTCACTGGTCACTGGTCGTCAGTGTATGTTCTGACGATCTTGCGGGCTTGTTTTGATCATTGTATGTGCGCTTCAAACAGTTTTCGGAAATGTAATCATAAATCGTTGGGAGTTTAAACGATATTGTTTAATATATGTGTATAACTAATCAACGTTAATCTTTAACACTAGACATATATTTCACATCACTGTGAATATTTTAGTTTAACGGTTTTGGTCATTCAAATATTTTTCATCGAATTCAGTTAAACTTCTGTTTGTTGTATGACAGCAAGGTTAAATGAATGTTCAGTTGCATAAATGAGTCGCTATTCGGCTTATCCCGGAATAACACGAGTTGGCCAAGACTGATAATGCCCAAAACGATTTAAGTAGTCGGGATTACTTTTGTAAAAGCACAGCCTCCATTACGGGCGTTCTGATTATCGTATTGTCGCACATAACAAGCATGGAGTGGGAGACGAGTCTGCTTGGTGGTTACGGAAAGGGAAAGTGATGACAAATTTGGGGGACGAGTCCATTCGTCACCTGTTGGAAGCACACGTACAATCACCACAACAAACCCACAAGATCGTCAGCAATACACTCAGCTGGACCAGTGAGTGTCGTTATGTCAACAAACGCACTTTCAGTGCATTTGAGTATCTTGCCGTCAATGACACGATTCTTATCAATTCCTCACATTAGACACCACAGTTCTGATAGCTACGTTTTAAATACTATACGTTTTATGATTCGGCTTGTCTCGGAATAACACGAGTTGGTCCCGAATGGATTAGTATCTTCTTGGAGGTTACGGAAAGGGGCGAGTGGTGACGAATACTGCCCTCCCTAAAATTCATGTACCAATTAAGGGACCCTCCACCCGGCATATCATGCACAATGCCCCGCTCTCATATTTTTAAATTTCAATCTTTAATTATATACTCTCTCCAGACCATTGCAATTTAATGATGGTTTGAAAAGTAATTTTATCCTTCAGCATTTCAGTAATATGTTCATAATGCCGTCTGAAAGTCAAACCTCACGTTAGCGAGTGATATGGTCTTACTTCGTTTCAGCAATTGTCCAGTAAGATACGGCTGGCACCATATATAGACTCCAGTGCAACTATGAGGGGAAACGAATCCTGAGACTCAATGTAATCAGTAAATTATGTTTCCGCATAATGCACACTTAAGGATGGTTATCACACGATATTAATCGATCCAAAGATTATAGTGGCGGTTGGTTAGCCAAGTGACTTGAGCGTTCGTTTGTCACGCCGAAGGCCGGGGTTTGGTTCCTCACACGGGTACAATGTGTGAAGCCCATTTCTGGTGTCCCCGGTCGTGATATTGCTGGAATATTGCTAAAAACGACGTACAACTCAACTCACTGGAAAGATTATAACATTTAATTATCATAGTATCATTTTCAGTTGTTTTTTCTGCTCACTTCTTCAGGGGCTTCACAGTGACAGATGCTAACGGTGTGGCCAGTATGAAGAGGTCAGAAAGAAGGTCCGATGGACAGTACACTGCTAGCATGACGTTTACACCTTCAACACACTCTGAAGGTTTTGAAGATCTGTGTCTTGTTGTGTCGTCACTTTCGACGAAGTAAGTTATTATTAGCAATTAGTCATTTCTCTCCGCCAGGTAAACTGAACATTATTCTCTGCCCGCAAGTTAATCTTAGGCTGTAGAGACAATAAACGCTGCAGAGACACACGACAATAAAAACACCTTTATTTATGAAGGACAACTTAAGACGATTGTTCTGAAATTCATTTAAATGGTTCTTCTGGACTGATGGCAATATTTGTACATTTTAATATTGTGAACGTATATTGTTAAGTGTCATGGTATTTTGGTCGAGGATTTTGGAAAACGTTTTGTGAGGAGCATGATTAAAACTGATTTTCTTAATTATCGGTAACTACAAATTAAACGCATAATTTCGCTAGCTTCAATGCTGTCACGTTTGGGCAGATTGTCTGAATGCTACCAGTAGGGGGGACACAATTATCCTTTTCGTGAACACCCGGTGTTATCACGGATGTTCGGTGATCAATTCATAATGTGCCTCAACAACCATCTCTCATTACAATACATGTCTACCTCTGTACAGGCTGGAGAGCGACCCCTGGTGTGTCATCTTACACCACTCGCCAGGTGAGCTTATTCTTGTACAACAGTAAGTAGTATGTTTAGTAGTGAGTGAGTTTAGTTTTATGCCACAGCCAGCAATATTCCAGCTATATGTCAGCAGTCTGTCAGTAATCGAGTCTGATCCAGTGATCAACACTATGAGCATCGATCTGCGCAATTGGGAACCGGTGACATGTGTCCACCAAGTCAGCGAACCTGACCACCCGATCTAGTTAGTCGCCTCTTACGACAAGCATTAGTTACTGCATGGAGGTCAATATTCTAACCTGGACCTTCACATGTCATATGTTTATTTAAAGTGTATATGACTCATATATAACAGTAAGTGGTATGGTCAGTATGAGTGTAGATGGCACGTTTATAACAGTGAGAGCTAAGTTCAGTGTATGAATATGTGTCACGTATGTAATAGTATTAGTGCACATGTTATTTTCCAGGTTTGACAACATCTGTCACTATGATCCCCAAATCCACACCAACGACTACACCAACAGCCACGCAGTTGAGTTCGCCAGCAACCACACCAAAGAGTATGTTATCAACCTCAACAACCAGTTCGCCAACTACCACACCGAGGAGTCTCCAAACAATAACACCAACTAATTCGCTAACAGCTACAACTACAAGTGCGACAAAAACGAAACCAAAGGCTACAACGCCACCCAAAACCATACCTGGTAACGCTACGCCTACAACCACCCAAATGGCCTTGCCAGTAACCGCCCCAACCAGTGCTCCAACAACACCACCAGCGTCTATTCCAGTAGCAACACCAATGAGTAAGCCAGCAACCACACCTACAAGTGCTCCAACAACACCACCAACGTCTATTCCAGTAGCAACACCAATGAATAAGCCAGCAACCACACCTACAAGTGCTCCAACAACACCACCAACGTCTATTCCAATAGCAACACCAATGAATAAGCCAGCAACCACACCTACAAGTGCCCCAACAACACCACCAACATCTATTCCAGTAGCAACACCAATGAATAAGCCAGCAACCACACCTACAAGTGCTCCAACAACACCACCAACGTCTATTGCAGCAGCAAAACCAACGAGCATGTCAAGAACCACGCCAACGAGTGCATCAGCAACACCACCAGCGGCTATTACGGCATCAACGCCACTGAATAAGCCGACAACCACACCTACAAGTGCTCCAACAACATCTCCAACGTCTATTCCAGTAACAACGCTACTGAATAAGCCAGCAACCGCCCCAACCAGTGCTCCAACAACACCACCAACGTCTATTCCAGTAGCAACACCAATGAGTATGCCAGCAACCACACCTACAAGTGCTCCAACAACACCACCAACGTCTATTCCAGTAGCAACACCAATGAATAAACCAGCAACCACACCTACAAGTGCTCCAACAACACCACCAACGTCTATTCCAATAGCAACACCAATGAATAAGCCAGCAACCACACCTACAAGTGCTCCAACAACACCACCAACATCTATTCCAGTAGCAATGCCAATGAGTAAGCCAGCAACCACACTTACAAGTGCTCCAACAACACCACCAGCGTCTATTGCAGCAGCAAAACCAACGAGCATGTCAAGAACCACGCCAACGAGTGCATCAGCAACACCACCAGCGGCTATTACGGCATCAACGCCACTGAATAAGCCGACAACCACACCTACAAGTCCTCCAACAACATCATCAACGTCTATTCCAGTAACAACGCTACTGAATAAGCCAGCAACCACACCTACAAGTGCTCCAACAACACCTCCAGCGTATATTCCAGTAGCAACACCAATGAGTAAGCCAGCAACCACACCTACAAGTGCTCCAACAACGACACTAGCGTCTATTCCAGTAGCAACACCAATGAGTAAGCCAGCAACCACACCTACAAGTGCTCCAACAACACCACCAGCGTCTATTCCAGTAGCAACGCCGGTGAGTAAGCCAGCAACCACACCTACAAATGCTCCAACAACACCACCAACGTCTATTCCAGTAGATAAACCAATGAGTAAGTCAGCAACCACACCTACAAGTGCTCCAACAACACCACCAGCCTCTATTGCAGTAGCAATACCAATGAGTAAGCCAGCAACCACACCTACAAGTGCTCCAACAACACCACCAGCGTCTATTCCAGTAGCAACGCCAATGAGTAAGCCAGCAACCACACCTACAAGTGCTCCAACAACGACACTAGCGTCTATTCCAGCAGCAACACCAATGAGTAAGCCAGCAACCACACCTGCAAGTGCGCCAACAACACCACCAGCGTCTATTCCAGTAGCAACGCCAATGAGTAAGCCAGCAACCACACCTACAAGTGCTCCAACAACACCACCAACATCTATTCCAGTAGCAACACCAATGAATAAGCCAGCAACCACACCTACAAGTGCGCCAACAACACCACCAGCGTCTATTCCAGTAGCAACGCCAATGGGTAAGCCAGCAACCACACCTACAAGTGCTCCAACAACACCGCCAGCGTCTATTCCAGTAGCAACGCCAATGAATAAGCCAGCACCCACACCTACAAGTGCTCCAACAACACCACCAGCCTCTATTCCAGCAGCAACGCCACTGAATAAGTCGACAACCACACCTACATGTGCTCTAACAACACCACCAACGTCTATTTCAGTAGCAACACCAATGAATAAGCCAGCAACCCCACCTACAAGTGCTCCAATAACACCACCAATGTCTATTCCAGTAGCAACGCCAATGGGTAAACCAACAACACCACCAACAAGTGCTCCAACAACACCACCAACAACACCACCAACATCTATTCCAGTAGCAACGCCATTGAGTAAGCCAGCAACCACACCTACAAGTGCGCCAACAACATCTCCAACGTCTTTTGCAGTAGCAACACCAGTGAGAAAGCCAGCAACCACACCTACAAGTGCTCCAACAACATCACCAGCGTCTGTTCCAGTAGCAACACCAATGAGATGGACAGCAACCACATCCACAAGTGAGCCAACAACATCACCAGCGTCTATTCCAGTAGCAACACCAGTGAGTAAGACATCAACCACACCAGCGTCTATTCAAACGACTACATCCATGCCAGCGACGCAAACAACTACTACACCTTTCTCTGTGACATCGTTCACTAAAACTTCACCATCAACCACACCTATACCGATGACGCAAGCAGCTTCCCTTGCAGAGAAGACGTCGAATACACCTCAAGGTGCTGAAACAGGTAATAGACTTCTTCGGTTTGCATGATATGCACCGAAACTGCTACTAAAAAGTATCGCAATATTATGTGTTAACTAGGTGGGGTCCCTGTTGCACAAGGCTGGAAGTGCATAAAATCACAATGAATAGTGTTTTGATGCTGTCACATAAAAAACATGTTTAGGTGTGACAGTGATCTGACATTATTTTTAATGACAACTCAGAATTAAATAACACTCATTTGTTTTATGCGACAGTAGTTAATTTGTCATAAATGAGGACTCCCAACTTGTATGTTAGTGTACTGTTTTCATTTTCTTAACAACGGTACGTTGTCGTTTCTTGATGTATATGATATATACCTTGTAATATGCTGGTGTTATTGTAAAAATGAATCGTGATGAAGTTAACGACAAATGTTTTCTGTGTTTCAGATGACTGTATTCTCGAAGGTGTGTATACATTTCAGTAAAAGTAAATAATCACATATGTCATTAACATCTGCATACAGGGGGCTGTTACCATGTCGAGCTTGATTGCCTGTAACTGTGAAACGTGGAATATTTGGTAACTATACCTTACATATTATTTTTTGTATCATCTCAGTCGTTTTGCATGTTAACAGTTGGGTATTGATGCACAACTTTAACAGAGTTGTAAACAATACTCATTTATACGTCACAAAACTTGTACTTCTCTTTTACAGATGTGGACAAAATAGTAAGTACCCTAACTAGTTAGGTCTGTGATCGACTGTCGTCAGAAACCAAGTCTTTTATTCGAACATTAAGTTCAATGCAACCTATCATTCTATCACCGATCACTTTTTCCCGAAAACGTGGTATCTGGTGAGAAATTGTTTCTCTTTTGTTTAATTGTACCGGATGTAACCGATCTGCAAAAGACACTCTTACTCTTTACATCACTTAGCATCTTCACTGTTTGATAGTGATTCATAACTTGGATGGTAGTGTGATCTTGGAAACAAGTGCTTTTATTACTGGTGTGGTCGGTGTGTTACACGATCTCAACCAAGGTTATTATTATATTCTATATCATTATCAGATTAGTAGCTTGTATTTAGATACTAAAAATCTAAAGCGTCGGCTTGTTACGTCAAAGACCTGGGTTCGATTCCCCACAAGGGTACAGTACAGAGTACATTGAAGCCAATGTCTTGTGCCCCCAACGTGATTATGCAGGAAACTTGATGCAATACTTACTCCTTTGAATGCTCGGCAGTAGTGCCGTGGTCTAGATCACGTGTACACAAGCATATTTATAGGAAGAGGGTTGAGATTAATATGGGAGGACCACAGAAGTGAAGCAGAATATTTATCGTAGATAATATACAGTAGTGGAACCCAGGACCAAATCTATCCTCTGACAGACTTTTAAGTATGACTAGGCGAGCCTGTGATTGGTTCTCATTATCCTGGGAATACTCCATTGTACGCCAGCTTGGTACAACTCCCCCCTACTGACCCTTTACTTGCTTAAACCAGGGATAATCTACATCTATATAGTCTCTCTGCTTAAACCAAATTCATATCATGTATATAGACCTTGTGATAAAAACTCATTTCGATGACACTGAAGCAATTTGAATGGTTAACTTATTAATGAACAACTTCAATCAATGTTCAAGCTACAGTCACATGGTGGAGTAGGTGCTGATGCAACTTGTGTGTGTCTGGACCCGGCGACAGAAGAAGCTGTGACTATCCTAACTCCCAGAGTCACGTCAAACAAAGGTTTTCTGAAGTCAGGAGGAATAGGATTCGGCGTCGGAAGTGCCGCCATGTTGCTAATGGCGTTAATATATCGGGTCGTTAAGAAGCTGAAAGAGAGGAAGAGGCGAAGGACTGCAGATTCTTCAAAATCACTGTTTGTATCTACCCCTAATGTCGATTCCTTTTGATCACGTAGAAGCGAATAATGGCACCAAATTTTGACCTATGAAGGAAAAGATGAAGACGAAACGAATCGTGATATTAATGAAAACATTTTTGGCTGATTCATCTAACAACGATGCTGACAAACGATTACCCAAGGGGTCAGATCCACCGACCAACATTGTTCTTAGAGAGTGAAGGCCTCCTGGAGGAGATCATCCCATTCCCACCTCACCAGTCATAAACTTTACACCAAGCCTGACTCTTAACTTTCGCCTGAGCAGACACATGCGTGAGATATTTGTTGATGTTATGATCAATATCAGTTTCGGCTTGTATTCTTTGCATCTGCCTGCGAAACCTCATGAGTGGGATATTTGTTGATATTATCATCAATGTTAAATTCAGCGCTGCTTACACACCAAACGAGGCATGGATCATCATCTGTTATTTTCTATTCGATATTCTCTTGTCACACATTCGTCCAAGCAGGCAGTCATGTGCAGAATGGGAATTCCTTTGCATTGTATGGTATTTAGACTTTTCACCCATACTAACTGGCTGCTTTTCACAATAAAGCACAGGAGAATATATACATCGCCTGGTGATTATGTTTGGCAGCTATATTTCTGCGATTTGGCATTCGACAAAATATGCTCAAATCTGTTATAAACATTAGCAACAGTAAAATCATGTTTAGGTATTGTACCAAACCAAACGGTTGTTTATCCTCACGCTATTTTGTTATATCAAATTGCGTGACATGTACCTGAACTTGGAATTGGAACCGATTTACATATAAATACGTCGCGAAAGGTTAAAGTGTTTCTACTGATTAATTCCACTGCACCGTGACTGGTGAACACTGATCACTATTTCTGTAACGTGTTAATGTTTAATACCACATTCAGCAATGTTTTATAATGTATTTGATTTAATTAACATATGAGGTATTTTGTAACAATAAATATATCTCATTCCTCTTGATCATATTTGTTCTGTTGATTTCCTAAATGTAAATTTACAGTTAATATATCTCGGTGGAGCAAACACATGATGTACTACTAAATGACGCCCGCCTCAAGACATACTGATTGTCGTCTTACAGTCAGGAAAACTGCTTTATTTCACATTCATTTCATTGTTGAGCCATCCATTCTTAGTTTTAGTTTTAAAAAAAACCCCACGGAAACTAATGCCAATACTATTTGCATGAATTACAATGCCCATTCCATATCAACTAACTAATTATAATAAATAAAAATCACAGCATTTAAAATTTTCCTTCCCCCAGTAATCGTTATCAACTACAGGAAACCTCGGGTTTTGAATTGCATGTTATCAGTTATTTCGTATAGACTATCTAATAGACTAAAGTTGTTTTTGTTGTACCAAACACACATTTATAAACACACAACGCACAACACACAATTATAAGCCACAATAAACTGGTTCATTATTTTAATAATATAACATTTTATTTTCTAGAATTATAATAAATGAGTGTGTTTAGTTTTACGCTGCACTCAGCAATATTCCAGCTATACTGCGGCGGCAGCCTGTAAATAATCAAGTCTGGGCCATACAATCCAGTGATCAACAGCATGAGCATCGATCTGAGCAATCGGGAACCGATGACACGTATCAACCAAGTCAGCGAGCCTGACCTCCCGATCCCGTTAGTCACCTCTTACAACAAGCATAGTCGCCTTTTGAGACAAGCATGGGTTCCTGAAGACCTATTCCACCCCGCATCTTCACGGGCATATTTTCTAAACTAAAGACACGGAGAATCCCGCCCGATGGATGATTGCAAGAGGATCAGACACATTGTTTACACAAATTCTGATACTTCCTATCTACCTGAAACAAATTGTACATTTCACCAAAACTCGGAATATGTTCTAAATTACTGGTGTTTATGCAAACTAGCATTTATCAGACGTGTCGGCCTACCTTCAGAATAGAGCACCATAAACTTTAATAACACGTCATAATGCTCTTTTACGTAATTGCAGGTGATTAGGGTTGGGTTAGGATGGGTTAGGATTAGTCAGGGTTAGGGCTAGGTTAGGTTAGATCAACCTAACCCTAACGTCCTCACTAGAAGTTGTTGTGCTTGTGTCCCACTTGTCATATGTATACCTGTGTAGGATCAGCCACCATGCGTTACCTAGTGCAATCGCTTCATCTTACCTAAGCTGTCTTCCAACAAAAAGCATGTACTTCTTATCAGATCTTGGTTACACGGGCTTCATCCTGACCTTACAAGCTTAAATGAGCGCACCCGTGGGGCCAAGTGGATATTGCGTGCGCTCTGAGGGCGGTGAGATGGTGGTTCTATCCCCAGACCAGGTCATATAAAGGAAGTAAAATGATCGTACTTATTACCAAAGACCTCACGGCTGTTCACCGTGGAGTGATTTATTTATGGTAAACTGTAGAATGTTCGAACTAGAATAACCAACACATAGACGTGCTATAAAAGCGACATTCCCTTTTAACCTTATCTAACCATATATAGAACACAGATGTTTTGGGTTTATAGCATCGGCATACCGTATGAATGTTGGACGTTGATCGTATGATTATTGCCCTTATGATTATGGAATGATAACAATGTTTATTGTCTGTTAATATTAACCGTGTACTGAACAGTTCAAGTTGCACATTTAGTCACAGGGGCATAAGATCAGTGGTTTGAACCACACACAACACGCAAGGCGTATTGACTCTCCAACCAGACAATAATTTAAAAGACATGCAGCAACGATCTGTCCCGACGGAACGAATTAAACAAGTTGGTTTCCGCGTGTCATCGTATCCCATTTGGGTAGTTTGATGCTCATGCTGATCACTGGATTGTCTAGCCCAGTCTAGATTATTTACACATCGCTGAGAACAAAACGTTAAAGTCCCCTAGTGACCTTGAAATGAAGGTCAAGGTCAACAAACCAGACTGGGACCTTCTGATATTGTGATACACTTAGATAAGAAATATGAAAAGAATACTTGAACAGTTCTTAAGATATTAAAATTCTGATGAGCGAACGCCTAATAATATATCCCCTGCTTCGAGCTAAAACTGCGGTGGGGAATAATAATCCCTATGAGTGTCTGGCTTTAGTTGAATGGATCGGTCTAGTGGCTCTTGTCCTCCACAGGATGGAGAGGTAAACAGTCCTGACCATCTGATACGATGAACACACCAACTGCCAGATGTGGTGTTTCTCTCTCTCTCTGTGTGTGTGTGCGTGTGTGTGTGTGTGTATGTGTGCGTGTGTGCGCAGGCAGGCATGCAAGCGAGCGAGAGAGGATCACTGCATGACAGGCAGCAGGATGAAATGACAAGAAAAATAAACCATGAAAATCAACTCTTTAATTGGTCCTTATAACTTCAATTGTACAAAAATACCGATATATTAACACATCCCCATCACAGCTGAACACAGTTCTAGATTAAATATCAATAAATACGGGAAATCTTCTCAGTGTAGATCAGACCAACTTTTGCAGACAACACAAAACACTGATCTTATGCTGGAAATCATAAAAACTTGACTTGGTTTTCTAATGTTACCATTGTGAATGCATGATTTTTCTTTCACAAACAATTAGCTAAGTCAGCTGTATCACTCTTTATATAACCACATCTAGGCAACAGAAACCTGTGGATGATATTATGAACAACACACATAGGTGAAAAATGCTACTCAAAACAAATAAGGAATACTTGCTTTCCTGTATTTGACTACAGCAGATCTGTCATGGCCATAACAGAACAATAGCAGTCTGAAAACTATGGGCATTCCTTATCTTCTTTTGAGTAGTATATATCTAAATCTACTTAATGTCCACAAGGACACAGTATCAATAACCTGTTCCTACCTTCAAACCTCAAACTGACACATAACATCAGCATGCTCGTTAGTCACACCATTATGCTGCTACCTGGCAGGAACTTGCCATCTTATGTATTAAGTGGACTAAGGCACATAATTCCAAATACATACAACAAAAAACATTATGAAAACATCATTATGAACAGCAAAAAGACAACCTACATGCAAAATTATCATCAAAATTATCAAACATGAACTCGAACATGATGAAAAGTTCATATAAATGTAAAAATTGTTTGTCCATATAATGTGGGTGGCTCCCTTCCACACAGTCCTCATGACTAACTCCCCTACTCAAAACAGGCTTACAATCAGTGCATTATAAGGGACCATTCATAATTTATGGCTGGGGGGTGGGCTATAATGATTTTTATGGAAAATCATGTACTGTGTGAATGACCAACCTCCCATCCCCACTCCATGTCATGTACAAGTGAGTGAGTAAGTGAGTGAGTCAGTTTAATTTTACACTTCACTCAGAAATATTCCAGCTGGACCAGACAATCCACTGATCAACAACATGAACACTGACCTGTGCAATTGGGATTCAATGACATGTGTCAACCCTGTCAGCAAGCTTTACTACACGATTCCATTAGCTGCATTTTTCTCATGTACAAAATCAATCACCCACCTACCTCTTCCCTAATGTTTTAGCAAAAGTTTTTGATATTCATTTTAAGAAACTGGTGATCTCCTTATCTCCTCAAAACAAACTGAGTAACAAAAAAATAAAATAAAAATAATAAAGAAAGGTCCCTAACTGGAGTATGGATCTGCACCTGACCCAACAAATACCAGTTATAGAACAAGACTAAAACTGATTCAAGCTGACAGACATTTGATCTCTCTGAATAATCTTTGTAGGAAACACCTTACTGTACTTTAAGTAACAAAGCAACACTGTATTGAGTCTAGGTAAGGCTGTCAGAAATATACTTATATCGTGCTTTATTTACTAGGGTATCAACTCTGCCTATTCAATCAAAGCCATGGTGTTTGAGACCATGGTTTCACCCTCTTTGGTAGTCACTGAATAGGTGAAGTTGATTCAGTGATAAATAAGTGTTCACTCTTACTATGAGGGCCTGGGGTAACCTGTAGGCCATTCAACATGTGCATAGAACATGACAGTCTATCAATGACATGTAAGCAGCCTTGCAAATAGATCTAGATCGTTGTTTGGATTACTCATAGAAACAGAATCTGTTATGCTTCGTGCCATGTTTGAATATACAGTAGAACCTTGCTAGTCCAAAACCTGTTAATCTAGAATTTATTACTTCCTAGATAATACACTTAGTATGTAAACAGTTGGTTGATTGTTGTTAAATGCTAGCTACATGGCAGCGGCCTGTAAATAATCAACTCTGGCCCAGACAATCCAGTGATCAATGCCATGAGCATAGTTCATATTGGGATAAGATGACACATGTCAACAAGGTAAGCAAGTCTGACCACTCGATCCTGTTACTTGTCTCTTAAGACAAACATGGGTTGCTCAAGACCAATTCTACCCCAGATCTTCACGGGTGATAAATCAAATAGAGCATCAGTACAAATGTACCCATAATTCACTAAAATCTAACCCAAACCAGGGAAGTCTGAATTAACAGTGCTTCACTGAAATATACAGAAATTTAATGAACAACTCCTATCCATCTTAATATCTATACATAGACTTGTATACATCTTAATATCTGTACATAGACTTGTATACATCTTAATATCTATACATATACTCGTATACCTCGTTATATCTGTACATAGAAATCAATATCAATTTATTCTAAAGGTGTACAGAAAAATAAGGGCTTTTTCACATGTTAGAAACTGTTGGTCACTATGTTCATCAACATACCCCAGACAATGTGTGGGGGAGAAAAGTGAGGTACAACACAGCTGATAAATGTGGACAGAGAGGAAGATCACATAAACATCACAAGTTGTTTACATTGTATCTGACATATTGTCAACAACAGGCTGTGTAAACAAGGCCACCACATAGAAAGAAACAGCCTCCAGATATATTAGGTATTCCAAAGAACATTCATCACACATATTTTCTAGCAATGCTATCATTTCAAATGCAATAACCATTGGATGAAAGCATCTACTTGTACCTGGTATATTAGTAACTCAAAACTTTAGTTAATAACATAATAGAATTTGAGTATTGCTAAATATTTACATGACCGAAGGAAACGTTAATACTTCAAGTTTCATTTTGATCTAGGAAAACTTTGTGAAAATATATTTATCAATTGTAATAAAGGTTTTTCATATTTGATTATCTTTGGTATGAGTAAAGTTTAAGCTCAAAGACTTTGAGATCCAAATCACTTCTAATCAAGTCATAAATCTTTTTCACCCATGAATTATTGTAATCTTTGACAAGACATTATCACAGCATGATTACTTGTTCTATAAACTGTACCTGTTGAAGGTCAGGGTCATAGTTGTATTGTTATATTGTTTGAAGACCCATGTACTGGTGATAGTTATCTCTCAGATAAAAATAGCCTAATGGCATAGGTGTACCTAGCAGAGGGTGTTTAACGCAGAGATGAGCAATGTATAGGCAATGTGTCAAGAAACCAAGTCTCCCTTGACAAGCTTAAGTTGATGGGTCGTTATTAACTTGGAATTCCTGCTGGACTGTACCCATAATGTCACGTAACATACAGCTCTCTCAGCGCTAAGATGGTCATAAGTTAATGTTAATGAATGTCACAGAGCTTTGAAAATCAAGGCTCAGGACTCTCCTTGTCACAGGCCATTTGCCAGTCACATTGAGGTATATGATATACACAACTGGTATATATTCATATTTATAATACAGTTAGTATATTTCCTGTACAATGATTGGTAAAGACACTGTCACGTGATCATCAGCAAACACAATAATGACTTGAGTTTTCTGATAAATGAAACTTACACTTATACTTAAACAATATCGATGATGTTTTTCTCAGGTCAATAAAATACTATATCGATCTCTACAAGAGTCTATAACTGTATAAGAACAGACACATGGCAAGGGATGTCAGTACATTTAAGCACTGTGTTGCCTTTTATGACCTATGGAAGCTGTTTCTTCAGTTAACAAGACCACTATTCTCCAGAAATTCATGGTTTTGATTTTGTAGTATTGCACTTCATAAGAACTTGAAATTTCTATATCAAATACTGAAGATGTTATTTCCTGGCATTTTTTAATATCTCAAAGGTGCTGCTAATGCTGTAAGACATGTTCTTTTTATTTTGCAATACTCTACATGAACCTATTTTATGTTGAGTGACAAGAATTTCACCAACAATGAACACTTTTCAGTAATGTCATATGTGAATTTTCGCGACATGACAATACAGGGTTAAATTACTACATCTACAGTCTACAATCAGCAAATCGATGCAAGTCTAACATAGGAACCTTTGAGAGCAGGTTTGGCAGATTTACCATCTTTTAGAACATTGATTTGGCCCCATGTCGTCAATGGTTCTCATCTGATTAAATGGATATAATTGATACTGGTCTCCAGAAATCCTCTTTTATGAGAATGATAAATTGGAAATCTTCAAGTCATCATACAAGTCAGGTTTTTCACATATTTGCATTTGTTTTGGTAAAAAATTGTATTGGTCAGCAGGAAAATATAGAGCAAGTGTTGAAGTACATTATAACACCTTGGGACAACTAACTGCCCTTTCCATATTATCACAAGTGCAATAGTTGATAATAGGTATAAATATCACAGACATAACTAGTGTTACTGCACTATATTGAAAATTACACACTATTTACATATGGCAAAAGTTGTTAATTCAACAAATGCACATCAAAAACACCAAGTAAATACATGTATAACACAATACTATACACAGTCATTCTAATGACAGACTCACACATTTTCTTGTTCTATGAATGAGCCAGCTCAGCATCACAAAAAACATGTCCCTAAAATGATATTTTAAACACCAATTAGTTCACTGATTTTTGTTTCTTTTTCTTCAGGAATTTAATAAAGGCAGTATTTAGCAATTTTTTAGTAAGCCTATTCATCAAGAAAATGTAAGTTAATAAATTGGTCTGGCAAACAGGACTGTAAACTATGACACAGTATGGAATGTAAGTCCTTCAACAGACACAACCAACCATCATACAGAAGCTCTTTCTGTTCTCCAAGATGGGTGAAATGAAGATACATTTTTGTACCTCTTTGTAGTACACACAGAATTATTCATTCAAATGCATTCTGTTGCAGTATTTATAATAGATAGAAGCACAAGGTTGGATGTGGCATACAATTTATAGTTGATGGTAATTGTATCAAAAGCACTGAAATTAATTTTTTTTAATTTCTAATTTTTTTAAATTTTTGTTTTTGATTATTTAATTTTGAAACTAAAGTTTAATGTCACATTCATTCATTCATTCATTCGTTCATTCATTCATTAATTCATTCATGTATTAAAGTACTGGTTTTGTCCATGTTTAACCTGTAGTAGGAACATGAGAAATGTTATCACTAAAATATGTGTAAGTGAAATATAAAACAAAATGAAAGAAATACATGGCTTTAAATCCTTCACTGAATTATAGTAGGTGTCAAGTTTAGATATTATCATTTTAATAAATAATTCAACTTATAATGCCTGAAGACCTGTAAACTGTACGAAATACCCCACACCCATCTCACTTAATTCACTTCCTCACAACAATGGCAACACATTCTATATCAACATGCTCTATGTCCACCATGAGGAATAGTAACCCTACCACCAGCCCACACAAGCGGGTCAAAACCTGAATAATTCCCCCTCCACACAATACAGACTGAAGCAGTCCACTACACCTGTGATGTATGTATGTATGCATGAGAGGCGTGGTACGTGTCTGTCAACACAAAATAATCTGTAGTGTCAATGGCGACCTCAGGGAACAATGCCTAACTCACATCCAGCAAGAGACACTGACTGCTTCTGTCATAAGTATTTTTTTCATGTTTATCAAACGAAGGCCTTGATAATATACCATTCAAAAAAGGTAGGGGATATTCCATTTTGTGAGCCTACCACTTGTCAATGCCAATGCATGTGAGAAAAAGTAATGTATATCCATACAGATTAAATATTTCAACAGGAATGGAATGAATTGTCACATTTTCCCATAATCTCAATTCATCATCTGTTCCCTCTTTGGCTCATCATTTGAATTTTATCAACCTTGTAAATCCAATGTCTCTTACTTTTTTTAAAGGTAGTTTTCGAAACTGCCAATTGTTGTCTTTACATATTATGTCTGATGAAACTTTACACGATCAATGCTGACAATTGGTGACATAAAAACGTAAAAAATATGAGCATGTTTCCTAACACATTCAAAAACGTTTTCTTCAAGGCAAGACAATTGTGTACAGTCTTGTGAGGTCCTTATTCAAAACCATAAAACACATAATGCACAATTATACTGGACGGGACCATTCCATAGAATCTGAACCCATTAACATCATGTCATAACATGTTTCCTTCACCCGTCTTTTCTCTCTGTTTCACTTATAGTCACCTACTTCTCCTGTCAGAATACAGAAACTTTAGGACCAAACATCAGTTAGATATACTGTATAGCATTTATACACAACAAAGAATAACAATGAAAACGTTTCACAACCTTCATCAACCTTCATCAACCAACAGAAAAAAGTATCCTCTTTATATTCAAGTAGCAAGTTTTAACTTTTGTCTTATTGTGTACTTGTGCTGTTGCATCATTTATTTGTGTATCTGTCTACTGAGTTGAATGAATGAATGAATAAAAAGAATAAAAAAAAAAAAGTTTTAAGTGTCAATGAAAATACATTTAACATTTCTTTATGCTGTCAAAGTGACGCTTCAATACAAGTGACAATACATACATAAAATTACTTCTGGAGAGTTTCTGTGTAATCACTTGTTTCATGTAGGTACTTACACTTTTCAAGAAGCATATGGAAAAAAATAAGTTGAAATAAATATGAGTCAGTCCTGCCTTCATTAAATTCCATTTTGCTCACCAGGTCTCCTGTTAGCCTACTGACATGGCGTAGCTGGCATCATGCCACACACTTACCTAGGGATTGTGGGATGTCATAGCTCTACCATGGTAACACCCTGGACTTCATGACTAGACACAGGCAGGCACACATGTCCAGCTCAACAACCACATCAAAATTCTTGCTAAAGTTGGGTAAACAGTCCTCTGCAGACTCTTGCTAAACATGCTGATCAGTAATACTACACTGCATTAAAAAAAGTTTGACACAAACTTTCAACCTATGTCAGCTGGTGAGGATGATCTGTGTCTGTGATCACATGAGAAATCTGACGAATATTTCTGTTTCATTTAAAATTTGAGTATCATATCACTTGATGCATAGGATTTAAAAAAGCAAAGCCTCATGAACATTCTTATATCTTAGCAAAATGTTTATAAGTAGAAGTCAATATGACTTATCTTGGGATACTATGAACCGTTGTTGTTCATTACTGCACAGTCAAACTGTAAAGCAAATTGGGTTGGGTAGCAACTGACCAGTCTTCGCGTATGCTTCGCTTTCATATAAGAAGACTGGTTGTATACTCTCTGCTGTGCAACCTTATTCCTAGTGAAGAGACCAAGTCTTTCATACACGAACATATTAGCTTGTGTTTATGTGTGAGTGAGTGAGTTTGGTTTTATGCCGCTTTTAGCAATATTCCAGCGATATCACGGAGGGGGACACAAGAAAATGGGCCTCACATTATACCCATGTGAGGAATTGAACTCGGGTCTTTGGCGTGACAAGCGAACGCTTTAACCACTAGGCTACCCCACCGCCCCTTGTCTTTATATGGTTCACATTGTTTCTTAAATTGTCACACCTTAAGAGTATGGCAGATGGAATAAACAAAACCTTTTACTAGTCCCTAAGAAGTTTTGATTAGCCTTGGACAAACAGAATAGAGTAGATCTTACACATAACTTTTCTCCTTTGGCAAATCATCACAATCATACTTCGGAAACTTTGCTGGCATACTCAGATATATGTAAACTGTGATACATTGTATGCTTTGATTAAATATTACATTTTAATGCTGCAAGTACATGTCCAGATTATGTGATGATCAGTAAATGCTAAATGCATGTTTCAATGGTTACAAGTCATAGTCATATTAAAAAAAATATAAAATGCATGCAAATGTGAGGAGATTATCAGATTAAGCGTATGCTAAACAATAATTATAATTCGTACCTATTGAGATAACCTTCTTACTCCTCATACAATGGTGACCAACCATTCGATATTCTTGAGAGGCCTGGGAAATTTTTCAATTACAGTAGCAAAACCAGTTACTGTTTATCAAAGTGTTATTTTTCTCACATTCATCTGTCACACCTCGCTACAACATATATGCTGAACAGAAAAAGAAACGTTACTCTGGCTGTTTGTCACATTTTTAAATAAGAGACATAAACATGAATGCTTACTTCATGACTCTCAAAGAATATGAAATGGTAGCTAGGTAGACTGAGGATATGTTTGATGAGACACACTTGAGCATGTTAACTAGATATGAACTCAAGATGGAAATCTCCCACTATAAATGTCTTGGGAATATATGAAATTGTAATACATACTAGAAATCTCATATCTGTTAACAAAACGTAAAAAAATAAAACAATATAATCTCAGCTGGCACAAATACAATACGACGCATTAAAGGATATGGACGACGTAAAGACAATTTCTTGTTATAACACATCACTTTGTTAACAAAAAACACTAACCCATCCACAAAACCTAAATCATGAAGGGAGGATTGTTCCGCTGACCATTTGTTTGATATGCATTCCCTATTCCCAATCAGAATATATCAAAACACACACAAAAAAGATGTATACCACCTGTAATAATTACTCTCAATAAAAAAAAAAAAATAAACTTCTAAATTCATATAAAAATTGGTCATTTTTGAGCACTGTCTCCTTGTAATTGTGGTGCATATTCAACATTAGGCCAGACCAAATTTAACTTTGTTTCACAATAACACATCTATCATGTATCTCTTGACATATGAAAACAATAATACCTGTCATCAGAGCAGAGATCACATCATGTGAACTTTCTTGCTTGAGAGGCATATTTTAGAAGTTGGAAGTAAATAGAATAAGTGTATATGGATGACAACGTCTTTAATACTGGAACACTAATACTGTGTTCCAGTATTAAAGACGTTGTCATCCATATACACTTATTCTATGTGAACTTTCTATTTCAAGATTTCTAATAACATGACTTGCTGTAGTTCTGGAGAAATCAATCTTTCCTCACCAGAAGTAACCACGTTGAACACATACTACTCAAAAGAAGTTAAAGAACTTCCCTTTTCATAATACTGTTGTATGTTTGTCATATAAAACAATCAGGTTTTCCTTAAATTCTTTTGTGCAGAATACCTTTATGGTAAATGTTTTGTCCAATTTCATGCTTTAGTACAGTAGAAGGTCAACATTTTATATGTTCCAGTGATCATATGATAATGAGAGGACACTACGCCAAACATAAAAAAACCCATTATCATGAATATTAAGAAACCCAATTATCCTGAAATTAGATAATAATACAGATAACGGTTTTATGAAAAGCATGAAACAGTATTGATTACACTGGTAGCTTTTCAAATTGAAGAATCTTATTGATTACCTAACCTTGCACATAAAGTCAATATGGCTGATTATATCACTTTATATTGACAAATGGCTATAGCTCCAAAGGTCTGGCCTATTTCTTCACATTCTAAACACTTAATTCAAGTTCACTGAAATTGTAGATACAATGAATATCAGAAATTCTCACACTTTTACAGCCATTACAAGGCATAAGGTTGTCCATAAACTTAAGTCATACAGTCTTGTTACCTACAGATCCGATATATAAGTTATCTACATATCCAATATAGAAGTTATCAACAGCATGTGTAAAATGTGATAAATAGATTCACCTTTAACTGAGATAACAGTAAGTATTGAGGTAGCTAATCTAATAGTCATCCAACAAGTTGCCAACATGCCAACATAGGGCCTTGTCTCAAACTAGTAAACTGAACTTGCAATTTCAGCACTTGTTGACACTGTCAAATATATAACTAAATGTCGACAGCATTTGTCCAGTACATGATTATCACACCTAACATAACCAGAAATACAACACTGGTATCTTTGTATTTTGGTTCGGGACAATAAGAGTCCTTCCCCATGTGCCCAACAGCAATATATACTTCTCAAAATAAGTTAAGGAGCATCCATTTGTTTTTCACCTGACCATGATTAATCTGCAAACCATCACAAACGAACTGTAGTCATGGTGGGTGTTCCTTAGCCTCCTTTGAACAGTACAATTTTCCCTTTATTCTTTTCCTCTCTGTAAAATGATAGAACCAGTCCTTGGCAAACTGGAAACAAACAGCAACACAAAGAAGAATGTGAACAAACAGGAATCCTAGAAAACATTCATATGTACATTTTGCATAGTAGCATAGCCAAGACATATGAATTGGTAGCCACAGAAATTTCGGCTCATGCAAATCTCCTGAGGCCAAACAAAGCTGCATGGGGGCTTGAAATCCTGATATCCACAAATATCTTGGAAGTCCTCGAACACTTACCACTGCTGGCCTAACAAAGCACTAAATCACACCCAGATAGAGAAGAAGCACACAAATACCATGTGTATGTGTGATGGTAAAGTCATCACATGCTTGCCAGCATCAGATTCAGAACTCTGCATCAACTCTCTCCTTCAGCTGGTTGATCTGCTGGAGAAGGCTGGAAGTGCTGCTGTGTATGGAGTTTGCCAGATGGTAGTCTGGTTCAGGCTGCATGTGATAGTCTTGGTCATTCCAGTCGCTGTCATCGTTGAGGCTGGAGAAGGAGCCTACTCTGCTGGACATCCCGGTCCCAAAGGAACACTCAGAGTTTGTCTCGGAGTACCGGTCCTGCATGACCGCCTTGTACTCCTGGATGGCTTCGTGTAGTGACCACAACTGACACAACAGTGACATGTCCAGCTGCCGGAGGTCCACCTGAAACACAACAGAACTGTAACCATGGTTATACAACTGACACAATAGTGACATGTCCAGCTGCTGCTGTCTCTCTCGGCATTATATAAAAATGAAATTGGGACTACTAGAACTAATATCAGAGTGAGTGAGTGAGTCTGTTTTCCACCTCGCTTTAAGCAACATTCCAGCAATATAACAGTGGGAGACACTAGAAATGAACTTCACACATAACTAACATCAGACTATGAACATAGATCTCTGACGAACCGGTACTTAACTGTTTCTGCTTATTTAATTTAATACAACAAGAACTGTCTACAAATAAGATAGCATTTTCATACAATGAAGTTGTTTATTTAGAGGAAGGTCTGCAACAAAACCATGGGAACTTCAACTTGATTCTGCTAGCATATGCAGTAGACAGATTACTGGAGGCTCTGACATTCAATACTACTGGCAAGGTTTTTAGATTGAATAAACTGAACACACTGGACATGCAATGTTGAGTGAGTTCTTCAGCCAGGAGACAAGACAAATCTCTAGACTGATACCTGTAGATGGATAACTATTTCAAAGCAAGCCAACTAACTACCTGTGACATACTCATATTGAAACCCACCATAAAGCGCCTAGTTAACACATGGTGCCTTGTTAACACATGGTACCTACTTAACACATGGTGCCTTGTTAACACATGGTACCTACTTAACACATGGTGCCTTGTTAACACATGGTACCTTGTTAACACATGGTACCTAGTTAACACATGGTGCCTTGTTAACACATGGTACCTAGTTAACACATGGTGCCTTGTTAACACATGGTACCTAGTTAACACATGATGCCTTGTTAACACATGGTACCTAGTTAACATCTGGGTGCTAGTATCGCTCTTAAACATGCTACTCAACACTAATGATGAGTTAGTGAGTTTAGTTATAAGTTGCTTTTAGCAATATTCCAACAATACAATGGTGGGGAACACCAGATATGGGCTTCAAAAATTGCACACGTGAGGAATTGAACCAGGGTGTTAGGAGTGATAAGCAGACACTGTACCAAAGTGGCTACCCCATGGTCCCTAACAATAATGAATGATCTAATACATCACAAACTATCGCTTCCAATTCCACTTATATATCTCACACAAACATCACAGACGTAGCATCAACCTGATGATCATTAATGAATGTTTTCCATAGAACTGATAAACAGGACTTGACAGTCTGTAATACACACACTGAAACATAAACATAAACGTACAGTAAAATGTCAGGCTGCCTGCTACAAAATATGCAATATAGTTATGAAAATGACAAAAGCACATGTTTAGACTAATATTGTACATCCATCTGTTACCACTGACAATAATGCTGAACTCGGAAAAAAGAATAACTGATAACTATGTTATCACAACACAAGCGGAAATCCATAGCCCCGTTGTACTTAACCCAATATGCAACGATCCCCGGCAAACCACTCAGGTTTTGCACATCAGGATGCATCTAAGGTAGACTAACAGCTAGTCTCTGAAATGAACATATTTTACTGAAAAAACGTCCATAGTGAAAAAAAATAATATAATGAAATGGAGCCCTGAGACTTGTGAAGCTGTGGAAATCTAGACTTGACACATTTTCTAGACTTGCGTGGGCTTTCTTGGATATTTATACTTCAGGGTCTGTACGACAGACTACAACTAAGGTAAACTGCTGGGAAAGAAAGACTTGAAAATTGAATGCACTCAAAAATTACAAATGTTATCAAAACACTGCAAGACTGAAAACAGTTTCTGAAACGCTGCAAACTATTAAAGTTGAAAACACAACTATGATATCCTTATCAAATACATAACCATCGAGTAACAATTTCATCTAGTAGCAACCTTCAAACATGGGTGTATACTTCTTTTATTCATAAGTTCATGAGTCTATCATTTCAGGATACACGTTGTGTCTCAGATGGGTTTCATGTATGACAGCCATCATAGGTATGCATGCGTCAGCAAAACAAGATGATTATAATTATACCTATAATATAGCTGAAATACTGCCCATGTCACTTTAATTTTTAACTTACTCACTCAAAAATATTATTTTCATAACTATATTTTCCCTGTTAGTATCATTTCAATCATTCATGTGGGTAAAAAAATAATAATATAAATCATAAAAAGAACGCAAAGTTGTGATTGTCCCTTACTTGCATGCATTAATGAAGTGAGACAGACTTTGGCAGACACGATGAGATCAGCCGCATATACACTGCTTCTTGCCAAGTTTGTGGTGAAAAGTGATGAGATTGTTTACATAAGTTGATGCAAGTGTTATGACAGTTGCCAAGCTTGTACTGTCTTGGTTTTTTGCAACCTTTTGTAACAATAACATCGTTACACCCACACAGTCAACATGACCCACAAAGCAATGTGAATAAAACAGCGTCTTTGTGTCGAAGGAAGGCGAAAACTTGTGTAATGACAATTAGAAATGATGCAGTTTTTTCCAGCAATCAGTTTCTTTATTTGTAAGTTTGATAACAAGCAACAAACAAGTCTGTTTTAGTGCCTTTCTATTGGAAAACACTGACATATTTCAGAGTTCAAAATACCTTCCTGCCTGACCAGCCAGGACAGGTTTTTCTCCACACAGACTGCCAGATTCTCAAGTTCCTCTGCTTAACGGTTGGGTTAAAATTTAGGCATGTACATTAGGATATTTTGTGGGCAGTTAACTTTTAGTCAGGGCTAGCAGGTTTTACAACTACCAGTCCTGTGGTCTGGCTGAACTGTTTAGGTGTTTATACCATGCATATACCTGCTGTACGGTTTAGGTAAATTAGAAGCGTCACTGTAACAAAAATCAGTATGCTAATTTGAATAGAAGCAAAATAGCTAGTATATTTTATTTTATCAGACTGACATGAATTTCTAGAACGACAACAGCCAACACGTAATTTGACTTTTTTCATGTTTCTTACTTATACTACTCAAAATACGTTAAAGAAAACCTGACTTTTTCATATTACTATAGTTAATCTGTCATGGTTGTTCCTTAACTTCTTTTGAGCAGACTATTCATGACGTTTTGTGGTCCATCCAACTCTGAGAGGACTTATATTTTCACAACCCCTTGACAGTCAATGTCTCCAGTGACACTGGCAGCTAATGTAATGGGGTGGTTAGGCTCACTCACTTGGTTAATGCATGTTCACTGGCTAAGTGGGTTAGATCGCTGACTTTGTGTCCTGGGGCCTTTTCACAAACCTCTCGTAAGCCTAAGATCTCGTAACTTTTCTTGTAGCATTCCTGCTTCCTATGTCTCAGTACAGGAGGTACAAATGCTACGAGAAAAGTTACGAGATCTTAGGCTTGCGAGAGTTTTGTGAAACAGGCTCCTGGTAATTAGGTTCTTGACTCTGAGGGCGTGGGGTTCGAATCCTAGATGGGACTTAACTCAACCTGTATGTTACTGAGATAGTGTAACCATGAATATAATGTGTTACATCTGCCCACTTTGTCAATGGCTTGGTGCACTGACAATGATATACAGTTGGGATATGTCTAAATGTAGTGTTAAACAACAAACAAGTCAATCTACCTATACTGTCTAGTCACATAATTACAAACACATTAAATGTATACAATATTTCTGCAAAGCCAAATTTTACCATTCAAATACACTTTTCCTCACACATAATCATTTTCATAACAAAGAGAAAATCAGTTGTGTCCGATATCTCTCTGGTCTTCATTGATGACCATGAACAGGTGGACCAGAGTCAAATGTTTTTCAATACTGGTGAACTTTACATTTACTACTTGGAAAATAATCCGAACTACAAATCTAGAATATCAGCCTATTGTACATTTTCATACATGGATACATGTACCATCAGATTAATATAACCCTTTTCTATATATTTGCCAGCGTTAAAATGCATGTATAGAGACCTATTGGTTAACTTTACATTTACAACTTGGAAACTACTTCTGACTATACAAGACTTGATTTAGTGCTTTGTTACTTGCACAGGTGCAGCTCAGTACTGCAAAGTTCAATATAGTTTCTAGACTTTTGAGTGGGTACATTTCTGAATATATAATACGAAATTTATTCAATAGCATGTTTCTTTCACGACATACAGTACATTTTTAAAAATTTAAATGTATATATGTATCAGTGCATTAACATGATAATATGATCCTTTCTTGTACATGTTTGTCAGAGTCAAAAAACGTATAGAGACACATGCGTCTTGAAACAGAATTAAAGGATAAATGCATGATTTTGATCCAATATGGCATGACAGTTCCCACAGCTATAGCAAAAATAGATATGATAATTAAGCCTGCAGATGCCATGTGACTGTCGGCTATGACGACTGCTGTCACTAACTGCCAAGAGACATATGTCACACCATGGGACAGGTACAATATGACTAATACTGGCATTTCAGTTGTACAATCACAAATATGGATTTGTATCGATAATTAAATCTATACAGCTATCCATGCGTAAAGTCTTTGTGTTACTTTTATAACTCTCTAGTGACTCAGTGAGTTAATAGTCACTCAGCAAGCTTTGCAATGACAGGCTGTGTGCAAATAAGGATCACATATTGCATATCATGGTTGATCACAGCAGAACCATCAACCATCACTCATATTTCCTTTGTGATCAGTCATCAGATAGCGTGCCAACATATCCATACTGAATTATGCAAGTTAATTCTACTGTTAGACTATCTAACAGCCTGCAATTTTTACTTCTCAAAGTTTGGCTTATCTACTGTAAAATGCTGTAAATTACTGCAAAGTCTGTGCAGACTTTTTAAGCTCTCTCAGTGCTAAGCTAGATGTCAGTGTTCAGAAGAGTTTGTTATGTTCTCAGATGTTTTCGGTTTGGTAGCATAAACGCATCTGCTTCGCGGTCAGGTCATGGCTTTTCATGCTGCACGAGATTTTGGGGGCAAGGTCCAACTGACTGCGCATCATTAACAGGGTTAAGAAATATAATACACTTTGAGAGTCAGGGAGTGAAAGGGTGTTGATGGGTTGCTTTCCCCAAGTATTAGAAATATTAGAAATAGAAACATAGTTGGAGAAAGTTACCCATTGGCAATTTGACAGTATCTAAATAGACAACAGTTTCATATTCAGTTTAAGGTTCATAATTTATTAGTTTATTTCTCAGTTCGTTACGAAGGCAATTTCACGTTTAGTTGGTTACAAGGAGATTTCATGTTCAGTTCATTAAAAGGTAAGTAAAAATTTATCATAACAAGTTTGTTTAATTTCCACTGTGCAACAGTCAGTGCTATACATTAACATTAACTTACAGCTATCTTAGAGCTAAGAGAGCTAAAAAAATCTGGGCCCTGATATTTTAGATTTCTAAGTCAACATGAAACTCTTCAAGCTATATGAGGAAGGTCTACAGAAAGATATGGAAAACTAAACTTAAAGACTTCTTAAAGAGAATCAAGCATCATATTCCTCCTTTGTCTTTAGCCTTTAAGTCTATTTCATTCTAAAAAGATATAGAGCGATACTAACACCTCAAATGTTCCAGCAAGATATGTTTTCACAATGACCAATAAAATACAGTCCTTCCTCTATTCTAATAGGTTTATTACACAGCCATACATCATTCTGTACAAATTTCAGACTTTTCAAGCTGGTTGAATGATTTTCAAGTGCTTTCAAGTTGACATTAAACATCAAGGCTTTTCAAATGGGACATAAGACTCCAAACCTTTTCATGATTGTGAACCTAGAACAAAAAGTTTCTCCATTACGTCTTTCTGCATAATAGCTGCACACCAGCAGAACAGCAGGGCAACTGCACAGGAACATAATCTGCAACTCAACCCCATCTACAGAGATGAATATTCACGCACCTGCCACATGGGAATAAAACCTTCCACAAATAGCCCCAATCAGACCCTATCGCTCAAAAATCACTATTCCCATTAAGCTCAATTCTGCATTGAAAATTGTCTTAAACTGTAATAAACATGGCTCATTATTCATTGTAAAGGCCATTATTACCAGTAAAACCCTGACGGACTATTTGTATCACAGAGATGTCTTTGTATCCGGCCACTTGCATCAGTAACTGCGTACAGAAGTTGGAGGGCGCAGCTCCGGGATAAGGGAAGCATTTCACCAGAGGGTGTAATTGAAGACTAATCTTTCACTCCCACAACAAAAAGACTCTGTTTTGTTTTGCGGTGAACCAGCATAGGTGACAAGCCTCATGGGTATTATCCCCGTTTGCTCGCAGTAATAATACCCAATGATATTTATACAGGATCACTACACAGCAGTCCGAGCCAGGCGTACCTTCTTGCTTACTTTCAGAATATTGGAGAAAAACCAGAATTTAATCTGTTAATCTGTTTCAAGATTATAAATAACTCAGTCAATGTTTGAAAAGGGTTTGCATTGAAGCTTTATTTCATATTCTGAATTATAACTTCGTATTCATCAAATTCACAGTCGTCATCATTGTCGTCATCATCGCCGTCATCATCATCATCATCACCACCACCACCACCACCACCATCATCATCATGATATTATTTTCCATTCTTACCGTGACTTTTATTTTGAAACCAATTGAGAAAACAGAATATTCAAAGAGAGATTGGAATTAAATTTTTTTTTTGTCCCCTCACATAACACATTTTCATATCTTTTCCACAAATTATACATTTTCCCACATTAACACACCCATTGTGACTCACTGGCATGTGCCACCCATCCTGTTGCCAACAGAGCTGTCAGTTTCACATGTTACAATTCCCCTGCACTCAACAGTGTTATACTGTACATTACCCCGCTGAGAGTAGAACAGGATCATTTTTAGCAAGAAAAAACCACAGACCGAGTTACGTTGAGTTGATATCCTTGTTTGAACATGAAAGTGTCTATACAGGGAAGGGAAATAAATGTAATATTTTGGGACAAATTGAAACGAAGCATAAGGAAAACACAACTTATCTTGCATCTTAATTTCTCTGATGAGAAACACACATACATAAACAGAACCAAGCTGCTGGGTCCATGATTTTTGTACAAAATTCTAGAATGAAACTATGTCAATTTTTCAGATTTCCTGAGATGCCAATCTGAAATTTTGTCCAGTTAGTATTTTAGCCAAAAACTGACACAAAAATTAGCACTGTTTGGCCAAAATCAGTATCAAATTTACCAAAGAATTTTCATATTAAATAAAATAAATATATAGTCCATGACCTTTTGTTTACATTGTACTCACCTAAATCATTAGCAAGTATCCACATTTTGCTTGATACTGAATAAAATGTGGTTGAAATTTATTGGGCATGCTAAGAATGCTCTTTGATTATTTAATTCAATTCATTTAAAAAAAAATTCCTAAACTGGAAAATATGTATACTTTCCCCACTATCGTAACCTGTGAAGGTCCGGGTTAGAATACTGATCTTCAGTAACCCTTGCTTGTCGTAAGAGCAATCTAAGTAAACTTAGTCTCAGTACATTTCATTACACTCCATTCTGAGTCTAACAAAATCTAGTAGTAGGTCGCGTCAGGTAATCTTTGAGTGACCCATGACCCTCCAGTCAAATGTGAGAAGTCCTAACGGATATAACCAATCACACAATAGTTACTGTTTAGGGTTTGGCGGGACTTAACAAAAAAGCTAGTCACTGACACTGATAATCAATACAATAAACGAAATTATGCATATAAAGGTACACAGGTATTTAACTTCAGTATACATATATATGCCAAGGGCTTTCTGATGACTTGGTTACCATTAGCTAATAATATTTCTGCAAGCTGACATTCATGAATATTGACAAAACACTATTTTCAGCAACTGTTTATTCACTGTTGACAGTATTGTAGCGTGCTCCATGTACATTAACCGGTAGCTATTGTATGGAAAATAGTATTTGTGATTGCTTGGTTACAAATATTCCCTAGGTAAAAGTTCAAAAGGTATGTGCAAATGTCCACTTTCGTGTTTTGGTAAGCTGTGTTCTGATTGGTCAGTCTCAAGGGTTACCTGATGTGACCTCCTACTAGGTTTTGTTAGCCGCAGCAGTGGAGTGTAACGTAAAGTACTGAGACTGGTCGTAAGAGGTGACTAATGGGATTGGGTGGTCAGACTTGCTGACTGGGTTGTCATTTAATCACTGGTTCCCGATTGAACAGATCGATGCTCATGCAATTGATCACTTGATTATCTGGTCTATTCTCGATTACTTACAGACCATCGACATATAGCTGGAACACTGCTGTGTGCAATGTAAAACTAAAAGCTCTCACTCTTATTGTTATATATTTTGCGTTATTTTGGGTTTTTTTTGAACGAATATGATAAAATCATATGGGTTGGCATCTCTGCATTTCCAGCACATATGAAACTCCTGGAGTCAGTGACTCACTCTGTATCAGAGTCAACAGATTATTTCATAATAACCTTTGCCATGCCACTTTACAGATATTGATAAACGTTTTCAACAGATTACCCTTCAGGTTATAAAATCATCTGGTGATAACCTTCACAGGTGTCTGTTAAGATAATCTTAGCAACCATAAAACAGAGGTTGAAGAAATTTTCAGCAGACAGGTTCCCCTCGCATTTCAAATAGGAGATAAGTAAATATATTTTTCAGCCCTTCATCACCCAGATAGTATCTTTTGAAACTGCATTGCCATGAATAAACCACACAACTGTGTTAACAGGAATCTGCTTACGCAGTTCTATTTACTTTAAAAGAAAATATGTGTTTTCAAGATACTTGGCAGAACAAGTGTATGTATTGCACCAGCAGTGGAGATTCTGATTACTGGACAGGCGTCTTTTCATCATAGCAATTCTTATGCTTTGATGATCATAACAGCAGTACGCTAACACAGACTTGTGACTGGCTAACACAGACTTGTGACTGTCGTACAGCTGTGACTGCTTTGAAGAACATAGCTCAGTCTAAGTTTGTTCTCAAGATTGTCCTCAGGAACAGTATATATGGGCGGCTAAAGAAACTGGCACTTAGTGTGTCTATGTAGGTCATTCCAATTTTTCCCTCTGTTTCTCATTTCCAACCAAAACAAACAGAAGGCAGGTGGGAGAGAATTATATAGAAATGAAAAAATGTTTTTCACTTATTTCAGAGTCATTATCACTTGGTAAGAGTCTTCAAATTCATTTTCAACGTAAATCAAATTGTTTTGCTTTAGAATCATTCCTTTGATAAAGATCAATGAAGAAAAATCAAGTACCTGGAATTGTTATTAGAGTGCAAGGGTACAAGTACTCCTTTTATTCTGTTTTATCACATCTGGGCATATGTTTCCACAGAAATTGGGAAAACTGAGATAACAAAGTTTCTTATTATTCTGAGACCAAATGAAAATTAGGGCAGGCATTAGATGGCATACAGACTGGAAAAGTCAAGGAATGTTTTATATCACAGGCAGGTTAAAAAACTTGACTGTTTTAGTTTCTGATTTGGGAAATGAACATAAGACTGATCATTCCCATTGCCCAAGGGATCTTCCCCACTGCCATGACAGAATATTTAAACCAGTTTTCCTTCTAGTGAACTTTACATAAATATCACTAGTGTTGAGGAGATAAGTTGATGAGCCACTGTGGAGCTGCCAGTAACCCAACACGCCTTATCATCCTAACACTATCTTCCTACAACTTGTTCACTGTGGTAGAGATGTGCTTATACCTCAGCTGGCTCTTTCTCTACCAGTACAGCCTGACACACCCTTCAAAATAACTACTCCCTCACTATAAGACCATTACCTCTGATGGTAAACTTCAAAGTGATCACAGAGTGACTAAAATTGATGGTCAACCCAGGTCATTGTTTGCAGTTGGACATTTACATGTAACCATACAGAAGTGGAGATCATTGGGTTATATTTCCTCATAATTCTTCTGGCTGTGTGTTATCAGCTAATACTTAGCATTCAAAGGATCAAAAGACTATTTATATGCTCCTCCTCTTATGATGAAACATATCCAATTATCAGTTCAGTGATAGCTGCCTGTGTCTTAGTCCCTGTCAAACATATACTACTCAAAAATAGTTGAGGTAACAGGAGTTTCAGCATTTCTGAAGTTCATCTGCCATGGTGTGACGAATTATTCTACAGCTGATTTACATTAATTACAGAACTGAGAAACAATCACCACATGGTTTGAAACTTGCTTTGATAAGTATATAGTCCTACAACAGATTTGTAAAATATACATTAAAATTAACTCCAAAAGAATAAAAATATCCTATTATTACTGAATCCATGTATCTAACCAGTCTCAATAATCCATCAAAACAAACATAATTTTTGCACTTTCAGCATGCTCATGTGTGCAGACATAAATGAGCATTATGATTAATTACTTACAGATCTCTGCCATATAACTGGGATATTGGTAAATGCCATAAAAAAAAAAAAAACCAAGCAAATTTATGAATAATAATTTCAATTATCACCTGATCATATTGTATTGACCTGTCTTCTGTCTAACTCTGCTACATCCCAAGGTCACATCGAACAATCCCTACTTAAACCTGGGTGAGTTAAGATATACAGTCATGGTAGTAGTATTTCAGCCATGTTGTTACTTGAACATGTCATACAGTCATACTTAAAAACTGACATCAAGTACAATATAGTAAGCAGCAATATATCACAGACTGATTGAAAAACTTGTCTTGTTACTATTTGACAATGAAACAATATGAAAAGGGAGCTTCCGATCACTAGCCACATTGGTACGGTCATCATACTAGGAACCAGGTAGACTTCTCTTACTTCAGCAAATCTGCATGGTTCTCAAACAAGATTTACATCTACTCAAACAAGAACAAAACTAAACCAAGAAGCGACAATGTAGACTGACGACACATGTTTGCTTTATGTGGTTGGTTTGCTGTTTAACTCCCCAATATTAAAACTGTGTGGTGGAGGTCTCTAAACAATTGACTATGGGCCACTCAATCCAGTGATCAACAGCAAGAGCATCAATCCATGAAATTGGGATACGATATGTGTCAATGAAGTCAGCATGTCTGACCACTCGATCCCGTTAGTTGCATGGGTTGCTGAAGAACAGTTCTACACCGGATCTTGTCTCACGGATCTTGGACACAACACCTTAATCATTTTTAATGAGGTTTGTGCAAGAATCAAAGCATTACGATAATGGTACAGGCGAAAGGATTATCACTGAATAATCCTTGGTACTTAGTTTTAGTGTGTGGCACACCCAAATAGCATAATCACCACCAACTTAATCTTTCCACAATGCACAAACAAATATCATACCGTGTTTAAGTCGCATGAGTTGGTAATCCATATGTGTCATGCTTAGATACGATTTTCAGAAGAAGTTAAAGGACACCCGATTCTTTCATAATGCTAAAGTTAATCTGTGACAGATTATATAGTACAGTATTACTATATGAATAAGGCAGGTTTTACATATTTAGGATTAGAGGGGTTTGATGGAGGTCGCCTCATGCATGGGCACAATATTTTCTACTTGTATCACTTGCTGGCAATGTCAGTCAGCATATATGAGATAGGCATCAGTGTTGTTTGACAGTCAAACTTTGCAGTTCATCCAAAAATAACACTCCCAAGAGGCATATATATAGAGGATACTAATTGAACTTCTATGCAATACCAATGTTTATTAGAGGAGTTAGATTCTAAATCTTTCATGAGTCTATTAAAAATGGCATTTCACAAAAGTGAGTTTTGTATTCTGTTTATTACTCTCAAACATAAATTGATAGAAACTGTGGCAAAATTGCCTACATTTTGAGTACTCTCAGCTTTCCGTGAGTTAATCGGGGTCTAGTACAACTTTGACAGTGGCAGTGGCATTGTGACATCAGAACTGTGAACCATCATGACGTCACATGTTTAGCAGTATTACACTGGCTTAATAGTGATGTAAAAAATATTACACTGCAGTATAATCCACAGGCAGAGTGATAAAAACACTGTATACAACGTCTTACATCAAGAAAACTGTTGGAAGTGAAAAAAAAACATCATACCATAAGCAAGGCTTGTGTGTTTGTTTAATGCTGCACTCAGCAATACTTCACCTAGATGATGGTAGTTGTAAATAATCAAGTTAGGACCAGACAATCCAGTGACTGATACCATGAGCAGTGATCAAGGTAACTGAGATACATAGGCAACGATTCATACTGTCAGTTTATGAAGACATACACGTAATCAGCCACGTCAACAAGCCTGGCCATCTGGTCACAATTTCCCTGTTACTGACATGATGAAAAACAGCCTCCATCAATAAAGACCAGGAAGTAAGCACAATTCTGATACAATTTCGTATAACAGTTAATTTTACATGCATTATTTTAGTTGACTGCTTTGCCACTGTTCCATGAAAATGTATTTTGCAGTAACTGGGTTCATTAATTTCTACAAAATAGTTTACTTCAGTCCACATAAATTACACTTTAAGCACTGTAGTGAAAATTTAACTTCTGCATTTTAGTCCTGAGATGTCTGATGTGTCAATTAACACAATATATGTCATTATCTGCTGACATGATTAATCAAATATTTGACATTTATATTCAAGGACATGACCGAAGATAAGTTCCAATAATGATGCATTCATGCCAAACCACAGCATCAAACTCAGTCCTTTGTACCCAATGGAGCATCTCTTACTGTGTCATTTATCAGAGGCACAAAACTTTTTCCTTTGATGTGATCATTCTCATCGGTAACTTCCTCCACTAAAAGAAAAACACTCAGACAAGAGTTACTGATGTTGACAGCTGAACCTTGCATGGGGCTCCAGAGAAAATTTGAAGTTTCAGGAAATTATTTACAAGTACCAATCTTTCACAATGGGTTCTGACACTTTCTTGCAGATATTCTATAGATGTTTCCTCCCATGTCCATCAAGTTATTACACCCATGTATAGACATTTAAGTTTAAAAGCTGTTTCTGAAGACGTCTGGTTTGTATCTGTCCCAAATTGTGCAGACTAACAACTAGTCTCTGAATGAACATATTTTTTGTCAGAAATAGGTTCATAGTAATAAACATATATAACAAAGAGGAGCCCTCAGACTTCCTTCATTATCCTACCACTGTGAAAATCGTGACGTACCACATTTTCTAAACTTAGATGTATTTGCTTCAGTCTGCATGAGATACTGCAAATTGTGAAAACCATCACTTAACTTACTACAGAGACGTACACCAGTATATTTAATATTAATATGCAAAATGGAGCATCTTATTATCACAATTTCCATGCTTGAGTGCATTAAGTCAGTAATGAAACCACAAGGGTATGCAGTATGAAAATGTTATACACTGGACAACTGCATAAAAGCATCATTATCTGGCAAGTGGCTTTTATAAACAAATGAACCCCTGATAGGCCATGAAAATGTATTTTAAACAGCCATGACAAGACTTAAAACTTGCTGTAGATGAAATATTGAGTTAATGTCACCCAACACTGGTTTTAAGCAACCTCTGTAGGATATTTCACTACATATGACATGAACGCAAACGCTTTACGATGGATTCAAAGCCAGTAGTTAAAGTGTTCATTCATCGTGCTGAACACCTGGGTTTGATTCCCACATGAATTTCATACAATGTGCGAATCCCATTTCTTGTGTCCCCCATTGTGACCAGAAAACTGCTAAAAGCAGTGTAAAATCCAACACACCCACTGTGGATTCACAAACAGAAAAAGAAAACAAATGGTTTTTATTTGATTGATCATGTTATGCATTCATTGGAAATGTTTGGAAATGGTTTGTTTAAGTCAGGCATTGTTATATCATAACACACATTACCGCAACTATTTACCACCGACTTCGGTTCTAAGTCTGAGAAATGTCTAAAATTTCAATTGGAACCATATGCATAGAAAAGATTCTACAAACGCACGCACACACACGCGCGCGCGACAAACGAGCTCACAAAATATTTTCCCAAGTAATATTGAACATTTATGATAAATTTGATGAGTAGATATTTAAAAAGAGCGCCTTGAAAGTTTATATCGTTAACACTGACTCCATCAACACATGATTCATACAATTACATGGTGCCGATCCCGAGGCGTTATAACGAGGTACACATGCAACCTACCATTTCCCTCCTCAGTGTTGTGAGTGATGCGTTGAGTCTTGAAAACGATGATGTTGGGTGAGGGGTAGAGATAGGAGACTCCACCTCTCCGTTCACAACGTTTGTCGTAGATGGTACTCCACTCTCCCCCTGGTCCGCCTCACAAAGAGACTCCTGTGCCAGTTCCTCTAACAGGTTTGCTTTTAAAGTGTGCATCTTTTCCGTCTCTCGCCACTGAGAACTGTCCGACCCCAACAAGCCGCTAAAACACCGGGGCAGGGGTGGTAAACCGGGTATTTGCGACATGGCCAACGTGGTGTCGTTGTCTTCTGACATCTATGTGATTCGGTCAGCCCAGACGACATTCATGACACAGCTGGCATCGAATGTTAGTCCAAACTAAAACTTTCTGAAGTTTTGACGCTACCGTTCTTCTCTCTTACTGCGCCCTCTCTTCAAAGGGAAGTAAGTGTTGCGGGCAACATTTGGATAATGGACAGGTGCGCGAAATCACCGTTGTGGGGATTTTGTATAAGGTGGACGACGCTCGAGCCGATTGAAAGCCACAACAACTATTTTTCAGCGTTTAGAATTTCCACTACTGTACTACATCAACCTAACAATTGATGATGATCCCAATTTTATTTTTATCTCAATTTTATTTTACACAGACCGCGTATAGGATCTGATTGCTATATGTTCACAGCAACTGAGCTGTTTAGTTTATGTTTAAATTTATATTCTCTCTTAATTGGCTCCTCATGGTTTAAAACCGTAGTTTATTGGTTACAAATAGTAACATGATATACTTAATATTCTATATATACATTACTTTCTTTAAACTTTATATAAGATACAATTAATCCTACACACCTGCCCGAATAAAAGAAAACGAAGCATGAAACCGCATGATACATGCTACCTCACTCATTATGCATCACACACCTTCACGATGCATGACACCTCATTATAAACCCAATCATCATTTGATTGCCTAACATCCTATAACAAATGTACAGATGTAATTTTGTAAAGAATCAAGAGTAAGATCTATATGCACGACCGTGCACATTTCAAGGCCAAGGTCATTGTCACATTTGTTAGAATAGATTCTCCACTGGATGTTGACGAACGTAACTGCGAGCAATATCACGCCAGGACGAAGCAGCTGTCTTTACAGAATTTACGTACGCTTCATGTACTCATCTGCAGAAGATAAGTCGTTCGATGCGGCGATAAAATCTGCACAATATACCTCTGTTGCCATAGCATACCCTGTTATTTTCAAGGATTGAACAAGTAGGCTAAATCTGTCTAACAGTCCCTGAGTGAGTAAGTTAATATATAACGTAACACCGGCAATCACAGTCCCTGAACCGCATTGATTTCCCCACAGCCTTGCCATCCCTGCAGTGTTAAAACCCTAAACGAAGCAAGTCTAGACTGCCCCAGGTTCCCGAATCTTCCATCTTAGTGGGGCGCCTTTTAAATTTAAATGGGTTAATTTGTTGCTATCAAAATTACTTACATGTATATTCAAGTGACCAAAAACAGTGGCTTGCTACGAGCCTGACAATGCGTTTCATCATTGTCAGCCGTTATTCCACGCTAAAGTGATTGAGTGAATGTGGATAGTTTTACGCCATTGTAAGCAATATTCCAGCAATATCACGGCGGGATACACCAGAAATGGGCTTTACACGTTGTACCAATGTGCAGAGTCGAACTCGGGACTTCGGCGTGATGATTTGACCATCCGGCTACCCCACCAGGAAATAGTGAGTTTCGTTTTACGCCGCGTTTAGCAATATTTCAGCGATATCACGGCGGGGGACACTAGAAAATGGGCCTCACACATTGTACCCATGTGGGGAATCAAACCCGGGTCTTCGGCGCGACGAGCGAACGCTTTAACCACTAGGCTACCTCCCCACGAGGAAATAGTAATAGTAACAGTGGACATTGCCAGCTCACGGAGCTACGTGCATTACTATCTCCGGTTATTTGCTCATTATCGCACTTTAATATAATAAAAATATTGTGGGAAAATACACTGAGGAAGAAACTACAACGCTCCAATTACAAAAACCCAAACCAACAAAACAAAACAAAAAATATGATGCGTACAAACAAACGGCATTTTCTCGTTAGGGTTGTATAGTAGTGGTAGGTGATTTTGAGACAAGCAATTTAATTTTGAAAGTTTAACTCAAAGGCAAGAGCAACACATAAGTGAAAATTGATATAATAGTGATATTTTGGACACAACAGATTCAAATATCGATCAGCCATCTAATAATTTACCTAACAATCAATACAGGCAGGCAAGAGTCTGTTTATGTTGTTTTAATGTAGTTGTTTGTTGTTAAAAACGGAAGTTACACATCAATGTTTACTGCTGGTGATATCACCCAGTGTAGGTTCAGATTTATTTTGATCCACTGCAACCGGTTCTCGTTGCCAACGGCTACCAAACAGATTAGTGTCGTAAAGCTCACTGACTAACTTTATTGCGTGTCATTGCATGGGTGGTTGTATGTCCAGACTCGATTACTTACAGTCCTTACAGTACTCACAGTCCTTACAGTACTTACAGTCCTTACAGTACTTACAGTACTCACAGACCTTACAGTCCTTACAGTACTTACAGTCGTTGCAGTCGTTACTGTCCTTACAGTACTTACAGTCGTTACAGTCCTTACAGTACTTACAGTACTCACAGTCGTTACAGTCCTTACAGTACTTACAGTACTTACAGTCCTTACAGTACTTACAGTCGTTACAGTCCTTACAGTACTTACAGTCGTTACAGTACTTACAGTGCTTACAGTGCTTACACTCCTTACAGTACTTACAGTCCTTACAGTACTTGCAGTCGTTACAGTCCTTACAGTACTTACAGTCCTTACAGTACTTACAGTCGTTACAGTACTTACAGTGCTTACAGTGCTTACACTCCTTACAGTACTTACAGTCCTTACAGTACTTACAGTCGTTACAGTCCTTACAGTACTTACAGTCCTTACAGTACTTACAGTCGTTACAGTCCTTACAGTACTTACAGTACTCACAGTCGTTACAGTCCTTACAGCACTTACAGTCGTTACAGTCCTTACAGTACTTACAGTCCTTACAGTGCTTACAGTCGTTACAGTCCTTACAGTACTTACAGTCCTTACAGTCCTTACAGTTCTTACAGTCCTTACAGTCCTTACAGTACTTACAGTACTCACAGTCGTTACAGTCCTTACAGTACTTACAGTCGTTACAGTCCTTACAGCACTTACAGTCCTTACAGTCCTTACAGTTCTTACAGTCCTTACAGTCCTTACAGTACCTACAGTCGTTACAGTACTTACAGTACTTACACTCCTTACAGTACTTACAGTCCTTACAGTACTTACAGTCGTTACAGTCCTTACAGTACTCACATTCCTTACAGTACTCACAGTCCTTACAGTACTTTCAGCCCTTACAGTACTTACAGTGCTTACAGTCCTTACAGCACTTACAGCACTTACAGTCCTTACAGTACTTACAGTACTTACAGTCCTTACAGTCTTTACAGTCCTTACAGTACTTACAGTCGTTACAGTCCTTACAGTCCTTACAGTACTCACAGTCCTTACAGTCCTTACAGTCCTTACAGTACTTACAGTCCTTACAGTACTTACAGTACTCACAGTACTCACAGTACTTACAGTACTCACAGTCCTTACAGTACTTTCAGCCCTTACAGTACTTACAGTCCTTACAGTCCTTACAGCACTTACAGTCCTTACAGTACTTACAGTCGTTACAGTCCTTACAGTACTTACAGTCCTTACAGTCCTTACAGTTCTTACAGTCGTTACAGTCCTTGCAGTACCTACAGTCGTTACAGTACTTACAGTACTTACAGTCCTTACAGTACTTACAGTGCTTACACTCCTTACAGTACTTACAGTCCTTACAGTACTTACAGTCGTTACAGTCCTTACAGTCCTTACAGTACTCACATTCCTTACAGTACTTACAGTACTCACAGTCCTTACAGTACTTTCAGCCCTTACAGTACTTACAGTGCTTACAGTCCTTACAGCACTTACAGCACTTACAGCACTTACAGTCCTTACAGTACTTACAGTCCTTACAGTCCTTATAGTCCTTACAGTACTTACAGTCGTTACAGTCGTTACAGTCGTTACAGTCCTTACAGTACTTACAGTACTCACAGTCCTTACAGTACTTTCAGCCCTTGCAGTACTTACTGTCCTTACAGTCCTTACAGTACTCACAGTCATTGCACAACAATATTCCAGGCAACAAAGCAAACACGCAGCCAACCAACCAACCAACCAACCAAAAAACACACGACGGTCTTAGCTGTTACTTCAAGTTTCGAAATATTTAAACATGAAATTTCAGAAAACCTATGACATATATTTCCAACCTAGAACCTTGAAATGCTCATTTTGTCTGAAGAATTTTGCCACGTGTTTCTTGAAAATAACATGTCAAGACAAACTCCAAAATGTCGATTTCTCGTCTTTGAGCACAGACTTCTCCAACTCACTGTTGTGTCTTTAAATCCTTCTTTCACCGAGGTTCCTTGTTGGAAGGAAGTAACGTTTGAAGTTAAAGATCTTAATTAATTCTATTTCAGCATCATTTCTTCGTGCGTGCAAATGGAAGCTATGCGTGCATAAAATGTCGTTTCTATGAAATTGAGACAAACAATGGCAGATTCAGTAACGTCATAAATAAATTAGCTTTACATCTTTTGATCACGCAAGTTGATTCATCAAAGACAGTTATAAACTTTTGAATCGTCTAACATGTAGCATTTCAATTACAAAAGATTTAAGAATCATTAAAACGATGGCAAATTCCGCTGTAGTACTTCAAAGAACTAGTGTCTTTGACTCGTCACAATTCCCCGCAGAATCATGGGCGGACCCAACAAAGCGTATGCAATGTGCAGTGTCCCTCCTAGAAATACTGTTTATAAGTTTGGGAAATTGCAAAATTGTACTTTCAGTATTAATAGACGACTAGTTCAATGTAACCACAGTCGGAACTAGTCATGCCAAAAGAATGTGAATTATATAATCATAAAAATATCCAAAACTGTCAGAGATATCAGTATTTCGGGACTATTCATGATTTATGGCTAGGGTATGTGAGGTGTGAACGCAATAGGTTCCCCGCCACCTTAAAAATCATCAACACCCTCGACGAGAAATTGTGCGCATGAATGAGTAATGACAATTTACGGACTCCCATTTTCTTGCAGCGCCTCACCAAGTTCATCCGAAGCGGTTTGCGGCCTCTGGCATTGACATTCACGTCTCCGTGTCATGGATCTTCTATTACTGACGGTGACGGTTCGTTTTGTTTTGTTTGTTTGTCGCACTGACCAGATATAATACAAGACATCAGATAGGTCAAAAGATTGACTTTGTTCCAGAAGACTCGTTTGCCGCATTTTGGAAAAAATGTAATAAAAGATCAGAATTAATGCACACTTCACTTCATTCAAACGATACTGCACATTTACTGTAAGAAGTGTAAATATAGCACAGTTCCGGTTAGTCACGTGACTACGACTGACTTTTATGCATGTAATTGCTCCCTGGGGAAATACTGAGAAACACTTGTTACCCTGCCCGGCGTTTAGTATGAAGTGAAGAGGATACCGTGTCTCAGTAGGGTGTCCAGAGAAAACGTCGACATGCTATCTCAGTGGGTGGGCTAGCAGTATTTATTTGGGAAATACACACACGCACACCCCCAGGTACGTGTACATGCAAGTTATAGTGTAATATTAACGGTGCTAAGGCAGTGAACGAGACTTCACGCAAGGATGAGATCACTGTAGTTACACTGTTCATCAGACAAGGCATCTTGTCTGCAGACATCATGTGGGACAGCGTTACCATATCTCTAGTCATTAGCATGCTTCAGTCGAACACCCAGGCGTTAGCAGTGTCCAGAAATCGCCGAAAGAGTGACCGCATCAGTCCCAACCAGGGTGTCTCATGATCAGAAAGACTTGTGAAGTCATAAACATTTCCTGAGATCACTTTAAAAAAACCCCACAAAAACAGATCGACGGACAGATCCATGGAGATCAGTTTAGCTGAATAATTGGGTAAGTAATTTTAGTTTTACGCCGCTTTTTTTCACAAATACTCCAGCAATATCATGTAATGGGTTCACGCGTTGTACCCATATAGGGAATCGAACCAGGATCTTCGGCGTGACAATTGAACACTTTAACAATTAGGCTATCCCACTGTCTCTCTCAGCTAAATAGAATAATCTCACCTAAAGAAATCGTGGCCGGGGTTGCTGTTACCGCCCGTGGTCGTTTCACGGTCAGGTGGACTGAATGTCTGTTGCGTCATACCAAACAACGTTAAAATCGGGTACTTGTTGTTTCCCAGCCTTACCCTCAGCACCAAGAGGATTAAACAGTGATTGGCGTTCTCAGAGTCGGGGATTTTCATGTTATACTGACATTCGGTATCTCAGTGGCCTAGCGCTATAGACCTTCATAAGTACATAGAGTCATGCAGAGAGTATATACGTCCCAGTGGAAGTATAGTAATCTTCAACAAAAGCCCTGATTAACTTCACCTACATCAGGTCACTTTTACGACACCAAACAACACAAAAGAGGTATAAAATTTAAGAAGCGTATGTGCATCGAAAGAGCTGTGAAAAGATAATCCTAAAATATTCTCGAGTGATGCTTCTGAAAGCATCTATTTCTGTCTAAAGTCCAGTGCGTGGTTTGAAGGGTATGGTGTGAATACAATTTCATTAAATTGCACAAACACCAAAAGTATTTTATGTTCCAGACAATACCATCATGGACAAACGACCAGTCAATCTCTTCTGGTCATTGTTAATCTACTGATCGGAAAAAGTGGTGCACACACACGCTAAGTGAACTTCCCAATCTCTAACAGAATGATTAAAATAGATTAGTCTAAAATGAGGAGCGAAAGAAAACATTCTAGTTAAGATAAATGTGTGAGGTCAGATTAACCCAAAAGCCGAACCTAGGAAAACGATTTTCGTCTTGGAGAACCATCAGATATTGAAGAGAAGATAAACGGTTTGTCCCGGCGGTATAGCGAATGAACATACCATATGATTAAAAAAAACACTGGTACTTTTGCATCTGGCTACAATAGGCCACTGTTTCTTTGATAAAGACAACGCCGCTAAATAAATCAAACTATTTATCATCTTCCCAGAACACGGGAGAGGGAAGATCAATATAATAGTTTAACTGCTTTCAGCAAACTTCAGAAGAAACTTCAGCGTATGACGTCAGCTATCACTGCATCTGACACATCACTGGCCCACCCTATACAGCTAGATGCATACTTCAAAGGGTCACACAGCACTTCGATAATTAAGACAGAAATCGAATTCCTTAACAGACAATGAAAGGACATTTGGGAGAATTTACTTTACCTTGACAGACTATGAATCAAAGGGCAAACATCTTGAAAACAGCTATCAAAATTGCATGTTTTGTAATTCCTCTTTGGCAAATTTTCAAATGAAATAAAACTGGTGATGTGACTCAAGGTGGGCGCTTTAGAGCCAAGGTATATACTGTTTTTTTATACGAATTCTTTAATTGGGTAGAACGATATGTTGAGGTTTTATTTTTGTTTTGCTTATCTTCCAACTGATAATACAACAGTTGTAAAACTAATAAATCAGGAAAGGGGTCGAAGTTCAAACTAGAAACTGGGATGTAAGAACGTTAAAAATGAAATATGGGTACTGGTGTTTAGTATAGAAAAGCAATTTTGTTTAGCTCAGTACATAATGGAGCCACATGTGCCCTTCCATGTTCAAAATGTTGACATTTGCGTCTAATGTTTTTATTGAGTTTCCTAAATAGAATGTTTTAAGTGCGTTAGCAATTACAAGTTTTACCATTATACCAAATTACACTTGTGTTATTTCTCACACGTGAACGAAAATATATTGCCGGGCGTTCTGGCCATGTGTTTGTAAAGCGAGGCAAACCTATATCTTCAGCATCAGTCCATTGCAAGTATTCAACCTATAAAGTCTTATTTCACTTTGCAATTGGCTGAAGACTGAAGAGACAATTTCCTTACCACTCTTAGATTGTCATTCGTTCGCAATGTTATAATACAGTTGCTATTTGTCATGAACTGCAATATTGTTTGATGGTTTCACTCCGGATCCTTATACTAACAGATGTTTGGTTGACCTTAGATTGACAGATGTTTGGTTGACCTTATACTGACAGATGTTTGGTTGACCTTATCTTGACAGATGTTTGGTTGACCTTATACTGACAGATGTTTGGTTGACATTTCGTTTAATTTGAAACTCCGTACTAACAATAGCACCCCCACTTCCATCATCTCCGACTTTACAGTAATTGTTCTGAAACTGAAACTTTAAGAGAGTTTTGGCACTTTCCTTGCAGCTGACGTACATCGAGCTAACCGCCCACCGACAACCTTGCACATCGAACTCACGGACATTGAAAGATCTCGTGACGTAGCCAGTCCCAACTGCACTGGCTGGGGTTAATTGTAGCACCAGTGATGTCAATTAAGAGAATGACGATATGTTTCTGGCATTGACGTTATTTATACTCAACAAGGTATAAAATGTGACTTCGGGCTGCGAAAGGTTCTATTGCGAACATGTGCTAATTTTGCAGTTTGCACTGAGAAAGTAACGATTTTTTTCCAGTTTGCACCGTGAAAAGTAACGAATTCTGCGTTTGGACACCATCATAATGTAAATTTGTTTGTTGTATTCCTAAGACAGTGATGGCAGAACTGACTATGAGTTAATGAACTAAAGCATTACCTTGTCATTTGATTCATCTAATAAGTCCCACGACCTGCAGACATAACAAGCTGCACGATTCCCCATAACAGAACAACACGGTTTTTAAATATGTTGTAAATCCGTGGATACTGGAGCGTGGTGCTTCTATCCTATGATAACGCGATCACAGAACAGATTTAATGATTTATATGTGAGCTGAAACATGAGCGCACCGCCCTTTTTATGACCTCTGAACACGATACAGGACAACACTGTGACCGACACCTGATAACGATATCATCAGATGCAGCACAACACCTACCATAGTATAATCGCGATAACAGCACAACACAGTGGAAGGAGGATGGTATCGTGAATAATGCAATAACCATTCACGCTTACTGCTGTAGTAGTGACGTCAGGGAAACGTGCGTCTGTAAACAAGATAAGCATCGTGTTTACAGATTCCTGACCTGTGTTGATAAACACTCGACTTCACTGAGGCACAGGATCGTTCTGTGATAGCCATGGCAAAGACAAGAGATTTATGTTAGTCATAATTCTCCACTTTGTGTTAACATGATGTGATTGTTGATTACTTGATTACATTTAGGAACACATCTAACACATTTAAGAAAGATTTATAAATATTTAGAATTTCCAAATATACAAAAACAGGATTCAGATATGGGGCGTACAGTCAGCAGTATACCGTCCCTGACGGAACGTTTAATTCAAATTCAACACTAAGTTAATAGTAGAAATGATGTAGTATTTGTGGGCAAGAGATTTAGATTAGGTGCATTTCCAGTTGGAAGATGATATGGTGAAAGATAACACAACCCTTTCATCCACAGGTGAAATCAGGGGTGAAATGGAGTTTAAGATTCTAGTACTTATTTAGGGGTATGTGTATGTTTGGGTGTGTTCTGGAGTAGATTTTCCACCCTTTTTGAATGTTTACACGCGTTAATTCGTCAAGGTCCAGATTTTGTTTTAAGGTATAACAATCCATAGACTGAAGGGTTCTGGGATACACATACAACTAGGTTAATTTTGTGCGAATCTCTTGGAACAGGTTCCAAGCAATGTCACACCAGAAACATAAACATAGACAGTGTACCTGGTTATAATACTGTTTGTTATAACGTCAATTTGGTTACAACGCCATAATTTTGGATTTCCACATAGGTTCCCCGGATATATAACCAGACCCACAATGACAACTAACCAACCGTTTTCAGAACTGATGCTCCAATTTTGACTAGTCATAAATGCAATTTTTTTTAACATTGCACAACCAATTGGTGAATGGAAAACCGGAATTCAGTGTGCTATGTAGATAATACAAGCGGAAACGGGCCCTCGTAAATCCGTATTCTCAGAGTGACAGTGAACATATTATCACTAGAATGGCATACATGTCTAGAACCAAAGGAATGCAACAGCCACTGTCAATAATTACCAGATAGCCATCGAGGTGACATTCTAGGCACTCAAAACGGTTTACTGGTCTTTACGACAATGGAGTTTTCATCATTTCCTGAGGGGTAGTTATAACACTGGTTGATGGTAAACATTGGTACTTAATGGGAAATGTTCCTAACCGTTGCAGGAATGAATAGAAATATTCTCATTTCTAAATCTCATATTTCTTACATTTTTCAGAATATTGTAATTTTGTAGAATGCCACCCTTCATAAAGAATGTACAGGCTCATTTTGAACGTAAAAAGAGAACATTTCTATCCATTGCTAGAACAGTTAGGAACATTTCCCATGAAGTACCAGTGTTTACCATAAACCAGATGGTATCGTGAATAATGCAATAACCATTCACGCTTACTGCTGTAGTAGTGACGTCAGGGAAACGTGCGTCTGTAAACAAGATAAGCATCGTGTTTACAGATTCCTGACCTGTGTTGATAAACACTCGACTTCGCTGAGTAACAATGTTTATCATAAACCAGTGTTATAACAGTTGGGATTCTAGTCTACTCAATTCAGTGTTTGTTGACATACCAGTCTACTCAATTCAGTGTTAGTTGGCATTCTAGTCAACTCAATTCAGTGTTTGTTAAGATACTGGTCAACTCAATTCAGTGTTTGTTCACATAACAGTCTACTCAATGCAGTGTTTGTTGACAGTCTAGTCTACTCGTTTCAGTGTTTGTTGACATAACAGTCTACTCAATTCAGTGTTTGTTGGCATTCTAGTCTACTCAATTCAGTGTTTGTTGGCATTCTAGTCAACTCAATTCAGTGTTTGTTGTTCATAGAAGTCAACTCAATTCAGTGTTTGTTAAGATGCTAGTCAACTCAATTCAGCGTTTGTTGACATACTAGTCAACTCAATTCAGTGTTTGTTGACATACTGGTCTACTCAATTCAGTGTTTGTTGACATACTAGTCAACTCAATTCAGTGTTTGTTGACGTACTACTCTACTCAATTCAGTGTTTGTTGACGTACTACTCTACTCAATTCAGTGTTTACACGACATAATAGTCACGTTAACATCCCAAGTACTGTTTTTTCTCTCGTAAGACGACATCCAACAAAACATCTGAAATAGCTGACTTCTTAATCATTCTGTACAACTGCTGTTGTAAGAGTTCATACTTCTAACTGTTGACATGGCAAACGTTTCCGTTTGCCTTCACCAATACGTCGTATATCAGTTGCCGAGTTTTTCTCAAACACCTCCATGGGAAAAACGGCATGTTTACGTCTGTAAAGTGTATTGTGAAAGAGATCTCAAAAGCTTTGAAATATACCAGTTATTTCCGCGCACAAGGTGCAACTGAAATAGAATACAGAGTGGATATGTTCATATGGATGATATTTGACAGCCAAAACAGTGACAGTAATAATGTGTGCTCGATAACGAATGGAAGTAAGGACAAGATCCTTAGGATACAATAGGATCCTTACATAATTATGAGACTGAATGAACTGTTTGGTAGGGATTTCTTATTTGAATGTGACAGTTTTCTTACTTACAAGGTGTCTTGTGTCTGTTATTGGACAGGCATTAGAAATTAGGTTTCTACACGACATTATGGACGACTAACCAAACTTCCTCCCGTTGGTCGATATCATTACATTATCCCTCTGTCTGGAAGAGACACGTGAAGGACCCGAGGTAGAATAGGCCTTCAGCAACCCATACTTGCCATAAAAGGCGACTGTGCTTGTCGTAAGAGGCGACTAACGGGACTGGTGGTCAGGCTCGCTGACTTGGTTGACACATGTCATCTGTTCCCGGTTGCGCAGATCGATGCTCATGTTGTTTGGTCACTGGATTGTCTGGCCCAAACTCGATTATTTACAGACTGCCGCCATATGGCTGGAATGCTGCTAAGTACGGCGTAAAACTAAACTCACTCACTCACTGTCTGGAAGAGGTGACCACAGACGGGACTTTTCGTAAACGATACGTCATGATGTTGAAACCTGGCCACAGTTTGCGTATTGAAGGGGGGCGTCTATGTAGTCAATACAGAAGAGGATGGGACTGACCTCAAGTGGGTTTACGATCCAGTAACGAGTATTACCGCAAGTAATGGGACGGTTGGGAAAAATGTTCCCGTTACCCTGTAATGTCGATTATTGACTGATTTAGATTTAGAAAGATTTAGTTTCAGTATTGAGTGCAGGTTGAATTGCGTTTATAGATATGATAAGATACGCTGTGTGATAAAGTTTCGTTTATTCTACTGAAATGATAGTGACAAGTATTGTTATACAAATTATGAAAGATACCGAATCAAAAGAATGCAAAGAAAATATACTAAACCAAGGATTTCTCTCTCTAACGCTTAATTTAAAGCTGTTCAGGAAGTGGTGAACGGAAAAATGATTCTTCCTTCCAGTCACTTCAGAAGAAGTTCATACGTTTTACCATGTTTGTTTCTATGGAAACTCTGATGCATCGTTGTTGCTTCATGTTCATGTCAGGAGTTTTCTGTCCTTTAACATTTTAGAATGTGCAGCCAGCCATATGTTCTATTTTCTTCTGAACAAATTAGCTTTTAATGGACAAGCGGTTTATCAGTTACTGGATATTACATTTGCAGTAAATATTGCATAAATCAGAAAACTTATTTTTAAGTACTGATGTCGACTCCTAAACAAAGTGAGATCATCTTTCATGAAACATTTAGACCTACGGAAAGTATTCACGGATATGTATATAATTTATATATATGTACACACACACATACATACACACATACATACACACACACACACACACACACACACACACACACACACACACACACACACATACATACATACATACATACATACATACATAAATACATACATTAATGTTTTCGACATTTTGAATTTGTTTTACAATATATTAGTTCCCGTGTAAACAGTGCCAATAAACAGTATAGACTATTTGGCAAAATTTAGTTTATTTATACTTTTGATGGGAAGTATACATACTAGCGTGATATATTTTTATATAACTATTTCGATATGGAATTGTCCTTATACGTGTGCGTATATATCATAAAGAAAACATTCTGAAAACCCAACAAAAACTAAACTACTATATAGTCTGCGAATACAAGTCCAATAGCCTAGTTCAGCACCAATATGCCTGGTGATGGATGTCAAACGTGAACAACCTGTCTCACAGACCATGAATGTAGAGATATGCTATCTGCTGGCTGCTCCATATCTATCAAAGCCACTCGGGTCAAAGAATCAGGTTTTACAACACACTCAACACACACCATTCACAATGTTGGCACAGTTGCATCATTGAGATTCGATGACACGTGTCATCCAAGTCAGCGAGCCTGACAGTCCGATACACACACATCCGATAAAGAGACAGTTAACCGTCAAGAACAACTTGAGGCACTGATACCCAATTGAATTTACGATAACAAGGGAAGTAATTCCAATCCTATTACTGGCCAAATGAGCAGTCATCATTCCGATCGAACGTATAAACTGTTATTAGTGTCATTAAAAGCAGTTCCACCGGTATTATTACCGAGACCATTTGGGAGGCATTGCCATTTTCATGAAATTAATGCTGATAGATTTCACCCCTGAAAACGTTTAGGGAAATGCTTCTTCAAACACTCCCAATAGAAACTTTACAGTCATGATGATGAGTTTAAGTAGCTTTCCCGGTGGCACTAAAACAGCTTCGGTGTCCTCAGTTCAGATATGACTGTTTAAACATCAAGGAACAGTGTAGCAGCGACCTTCACAAACAAGAGGAACTACTTTTTGCCTCATTTGAGTGAATCTGTTTAATGCATCAACTGAGTTGACACAGAGTTGTGAGGCAATTCTAATGGGAAGATTGGCTCATGAATCACAACACTTTATTCAAACAGAGCTGTACTGGTGTGGAACAGGTTGTGCTGCCTAGGTTCCACAAAGACTCCATGTTATAGTTTGTAAGTGAGCATATACTGCACTAAACTAATCATACGATGAAATGTTAGTAGCCTTCAACGACAGTCATTGGCTGGTGTAGACTAATTCTAACCCGGATATTCGCGAGTCACTCTCGGTGAAGGCAGGACAGTGTTTCGGCCTTGACCAACTGTAGGATCTTCAATCGGTTTCAGCACTTCCGCCCTTGAGTTGCCTCCCTTAGCAATGCCGGGATCTGCTCGTCCTTGGTCCTATAACCGATTCACCTTGCCTTATCACCGATGATGCTGAACCAGTTGTATAATTCACAGGGGATTATTAACAGTCATCTGTGTGCAAAAGGAAATGTGTCCTTAGGACACATAGCTGGTGCATCATTCATACAGTAGAGTTAATATCATGTTAATGCTACAATATTCAATAAGCTAGTTGTTGAAGACTATGAAAACAGTTCAGGTGGACCAAGGGTCATTATCAATGATTTGAACAGCAGATAAAGAACTACATAATGCACAGAGCTGAAAGGAGAATGGACGCAAACTAAAACCCAAATTACGTTTTACTTAATTCCCAGAACCGCCATTTTTCGGTAAACCCGAATAAATATCATGTTTATGCTACAATATTCACGCAAAGAAATAAAAATTTCACTCCAAGCAGTGTTTTTGATAAATTCTTGAATATTGAGCAACAACCAATTCATCACCATGGCAGTTCTAACTGCTCTTGAAATGACACATGTAGTATGTTGAAACGATGTTCTTAAGTTCATCATACATGATGACTCTTTTTTTCAAATTACACAAAGACTTATTTCTGATGATTCATTATTTTATCTTTCATTGCTCTCTTTCCAAATCATGCAAGTTCATATTATTGAATTATACAGTGGATTAACGGTTTCCCGGGAGTTATCAGTCACTGTTTAAAGAATTCATGACTTCCTATCATTATGAACGTCGTGTACAGCGACAGCATGGTAATGGCAACGGCTTGTGAAGATGGCGATGTGTGAAATGGTTGCCGATCTCCCAGTGCAGGATCACGTCACTGCCTGCTGGGTCATCTATCACAGATCATATTTTTGTTTCCAGATGATTAATCTAGGCTTGGGATAAATGTTTGTATTTGTTTGATCGATACTGATATGATTGGAAGTTGTAGCGAAAAATAATGGTGATGTCAATCACCAAGGATGTACGGGAGTAGGTCAGACAGCAGCCCCAGTCATTCGACATCGCGGTAGAAGCAGTGCCTGGGTGACATCGAATGTAGTGACTGGTAACATAAGATGTAGTGACTGATAACATGAAGTAGTGACTGTAACATAGGCTGTAGCGACTAGTAGTATATGATGAAGTAACTGGTAACAAGGTGTAGTGACTGGTAACAGGATGACGTTACAGGTACGAGGATGTCATGACTGGTAACATCGGATATAGTGACTAGTAACACAGTTAATTCTGACACAGTTGCAGTTATTCTGGTAAGCGAGATAAAACGTTGAACGTGAATGCGTCATAAGAAAGTCGTAAAACGTTCATCATCGCCAACTTCCGGAATGTTTATTGTCAGATCATCACAACTGTGAATGTATAGCGTGATTACAATGCCATTTGCTGTTATCAGTTTCAGGTAAAGATCACCTTCCCTGTAATAGAATATTAGTTGTTACGGGATACCAACGAATAATCTGTCATTGCATTTAAATTTACTGAAAGAGTTTCTGGCAGTTTTAACGAACCTTGTTTTCGTGATGATCGGTCATGTGTTCTGTAATGGGTTTTCTAACTTCGGAGGAAAAGCTCTAAATCGATCTGTTATGATAATCATAGATTATCAGAATAGATTTTGATTCGAAGATACAACTAAAACAGTAATTGTTATTGATACAAAGAAATATGCAAGGAAAATCAACCGATTAAGATATCCAATTTGCTTGGCAACGCTACCGGAATTGCCGTGATAGTCTCCATCAACGTGACGATGTCATGAAGTTTGGTGTGTAGGGAATAACCTGTCGGTGTGATTCTTATGTCTCGGTCTTATTGGTTGAATTATTTGTTAATTATGTTAATTATTTTGCATGTTTTTGGTTGTCTCTTACTTAGAATAATCAGCAATACTCCTGAAATCGATCGTTTTACTAATGTTCGGTTCTTGTCATAAGAATATTGTCTGAAGGGTGGGACATTATGAGAAGGAATATACAGACCAAAATATATTTTAAAATATCTTGAATGATGCATCATTCAAATGATTGTCTTGTAAGACCCATCCTAAAAAAACTTAACTTACCACTTATCAGACAGAGAATAAACTTTGAAATGCTGTCCTTGACATGACAGGGTGTTTGTGGAGTAACCCCTGCCTACGTGCTATTTGTTCTGGACATTCACGAACATTAAGAATCTTAATTCAAGCTGAAAGTGACCTGTGAAATCCCATACCATTTATACTACAATTTGTCCTATTATAACATCAGTTAAAGGGGTATGCATGTGTTTTGGTACAATGCGCTTTGCGCACATGTTGTACATTATGTATATCCAGTGTTTTAAGTATTCGTTGTCAGAGTTCATTGTACATGTTCTAACGCCAGAAAAGTCGACTTCACTGACCAGCAACAGATGAATAAGATGTGTCATTTCCTACGTTCTGTGTCTATTTACCTGATATAATCTACTGATAAAAGCGTTAGTTACATGTAACTTATGTTTTTTTAATTCTCGGCTACTGTGGTCGTAGAAAATACTGATGATTTCGGAAGTTACACGTCATGCAGATGATCTGTAAATATAAACGACAAAACCTCACAATCACAAGAAATATCTCCAAACGGAAGCTACGGTATTACTGCTACTGTATCATGAATGAGCAGCTGTTTAATGTGGATCTTTATCAAATAGTGACGACACCAGGTGTTCGCAAAAAAGGTGTGTACATCCAGCCCTAACACTGCCACCATCACAAACACATGCAAATGCAAGTCAATTGTTCACCTGTGAAGCTACAAAATATCGGAACATAGTACACAATATATGCAAGGGAATCGTAGGTGACGTCATTTTCGTCCAATGCGCCAAAGGCAATACCAACAGTATGCACAGTTTACGATATTTGTAAACTGATCGAATCTGAGTCACATGGACCAGTGGTTGGATTATGAGTAACGTCCAATGCCATCAATCAAGTTACAGGACCTGACCTTTCGATCACCTCTTCAACAGGGAGCAGACTGCTGTAGACCTCATCTGACCAGGGAACCCTACAGATTAGCGAGATGTCTGGCCAGGGTATGTAGACCTAATGAGACATCCCCTGGCGTGAAGTAAGTCCATATATCCCAGCTATGTCCACTGCGAAGCGGTATAACTGACCTGCTCCCAGGTTGAGCCTGATTACAGTAGAGACAAACGGATCTTGTGTACCGACATTACCTTAGATTAGATGTGGGTAATTAACGGTGACCTCAGGCAAGCATAATTATATCAGTGTTTCGGATATTGTATCAACAGTTGGCATGCACTGTCAATGATATTTATTGTACAGTATGGATGACTAATGTATCAAGGAAATGGAAACTCTCCCGAAACATAATTAAAAAAAACCCATAAAATGAAATAATATTTTTCATTAAAACATCGATTAATAAATAACATAATCACTTCATTACATCTTTGAGTTCGGCGTGAGCGTTTATACATTTAGTATTCTGTATGTTTTAAAGTGAGTAGTCTATGTACAGACATTGTTGTTGGGATGCGGTGATAACATGCTTTAGTATTCTATATATATTAAATAATGTAAAGATGTAGATTTGTTCTGCTTGGATATGTTCTAGAGAGCCTGTGTTCTTACTAGTTTACAGGATACACATTAAATAAATATTGTTGGATTTTGTGTTAACGAAATGCCGTTGAAGGGCCTGACTGAAAGTTTTTTGGTTCTGTTTTATTTCAAATCACATAAACTTCATGTAAGAATGTTGATAAATATCCACCAGCACTACACTTCCAGTGAAGTTATGCCACAGAAGACGCACTTTATATAAGGGCATTTCGTTTCCATCGATTTCCTGATGCTATACAGATCTCTGTATGTGTTTAATTGACGGGACATTTCATGTTGTTGGTGGTGGACAAGCCTTTGAAGTAATTCCGTCGGTATCCATCACTTTCTTCGGTCTTGTGTTGAGAGGACGTGTCGCCATACGATCTAAGGCCGTAGTTCTATGTCTCTCGTCCTTTATCCATCACATGATCAGCGGGTCCTTGGTTCGAATCTAGACGCCCCATTACCAAAAACTTATCTTCACCAAAAGCTTCCAACTGTCAATCAGTGGACGCTTCGAGATTCAACTGATATATTAAAATGTTAGAATCATTTTAAGGGAGAATTAAACTGTAAAGTACGAGAATAGGATGTTTTTTCTTACCATAGATCTTTTGGCGAGTGCACTTTAAGACAAACTCTACATTCTTTCAAGAAGAAAAGACGTCGGACCATCAATAGCATGAGCACATAGTGACTATGACCGCCCAAATATTGCTCTCCTTGAAGAAAAGATTAAGGAAGAAAAAAATCGATACTGACAACTACCTTCAAAAGACAATGGGTAATTATTCCGGGCGATCATCGATCCATCCTGGTGTTAGTACCACACACGCGCATCTCACTTCCTGTGGAGCAACACGTACTCTCGTGATGCCAGGAGGGTCAGGCTTTCCACGGGGATTCCTGGAAATGACTCTCAGAGATTAGGTCCTGCAGAATTTCAGAAGCTGGGATGACGGTTATGAGGAAACGCAAGCGCCATGTCACAACGGTTTAAATGACTCTAAAGCCATTGTTTTTCCTTCTTTATCATTGTGAGGAGACTGCATACCAGGTATCACGTCCATTCACGTCTCTTCACGCTACTATACTGATACTGCTTTGGTGACTGAGCATCGGATATCAGTCTTTTCAGTGGTGTTCTTTTATGAAGCTATTACAAATCGGCTGAACAACTTGTTCTTCATAAGATCATGAATACGTCAGAGGTTGTTCTTCAGAATGCGAGGGCGGATTGATTAAGATCTTCCTTCTTCTCACTGTAACGAGGCGCTCTTTTCACCCACAGTCTGGGTTATTTATACATCGCACCATGAACTATGAACATCTTTGTCTGATGGATTGAACTTGATTCCGCTGTTTAAACAGCGACGGTGAAAAAGAGAAACATATATTCATATCAACGCATCACACATTTAATGAACAGTATTAACTGTTTTGCCTTTGCATATTGTCTTAAAGGACATACGATAATACCAGCATATTTTACACATTTTTGTAAGTTTGATAAATAATTGTTACTATGAAACAGGATGCGCAAAATGATATTCATCTTATAGTTTCAACGGGTAGTTTAGGGTTGAACATCTACATTTGTCGTCAACTGCACACAATCTGTATTTTTTTTTGAGGTTTCATGATGTCTTTTCAAATATTTAATTTCATTTGTTACCAATTTCCGAAGATTGATGTCAGTGTTATGGGCTGACAGAGGTGACCTCAATACAATGCCGGTTTTCAGACGTGAGGTGAGGCCATCCAGTATTTGCTGGTAAAGATTGTCATCCTAATTTACAAAAAAATCAAAATAAAATAATAATGATAATAATAATAACCGGGAGCACAGCCCTTCTGACAATCTTGGTAATGCAGAAGGCTGCAGTGTTGGGGAGAATCCACATTCTCAGGAAAGTTCTTGTGGGTTCGACTAGGCAGTGTTTCCTGGGAGAAGGCCCATTCGCTGTCTGGGCTGCGTGTAGAGGGGGCGAGGGCCCTGAGCTGATGATGAGCTTGACCAGCCTGACTGTGCCTGGATCACCCAAACCCTCTCTGCTGCATTCTATCTCAATCTGTAAAAAATAAATAAATAAATAAATAAATAAATAAAAAGAAATAAAGAAATATAAATAACATCAAAGGAAAGGTTATAATTATCTGTGCATCGTTATATGTTAGTGGTCTGTAATAATCCCGTCTGGACCAGGTAATCCAGTTATCAACAGCATGAGCATCGATCTATGTAACGTGGATACGATGACATGTGTTACCCTAGTTCGCGAGCCTGACCTCCCGATTTCGTTAGTCGACTCTTTAGAGAAGTATTGGTTGCTGCAGACAATTCTAACCCGGGTTATCACTGTTGCCGTCGTCAGTAAATGACACCAGTATCGTTCTAAACTATCTAGAATGACTTACATTCCCTAGGTAGAGCAAATCTGACTAGCGTGACCGCCTTTACTGTCGCTAATGAGATATGGTGATATAATTAATTTATGCGACGCTAAAAAAGATTCATCTGACATGTAAATCGTAGTGCAGAGGAACCTGTGATTTGAGATTTGTGTCTGTGCACGACTCGATTTTCTTTTCACAATCGTCATCAGAACATGCGGACTGGGTCCCGTTCCAAGATTACGACTATCGAAGGTGTGTGTTAAAGTATGAGAGTTACGTTTTGTGGAACGGGTGGCGCGGGTGGTTGATAATGTTTTAAGGCTCTGGTCCAGGTGAATTAATGAGGCATTCACTCTAGTGTGTTTTGGAAACGTAAATATATATCCTGTTTTAAGAAGTCTACGGGGTATTTAGCGAGCCTTGTCTTCGTCCTTGGTGGACACTGATCTTAGGCGGGTATTAGGGTAATAATAACAAGTATCCATGTAATTCGTCATGATCCAGGTTGTTCATTCGTAGTTGATAATAGTTGATAAACAAGAGTTACGCCGTATTTGTTGCTAAACACTGACAGCAGTACCTACCTATCGTATATATTTGTATATTTAGTTGCATATGTTCCCAATGAATGTTTTTTTGATTCGTTTTCCTATCTTTCCGAATCTACTTACGTATGATATTAAATATACTACACCATTTTCCAAGCTGTCATGATATGGGTGAGATATTGCTGGATGTGACGTTCAACATCCCTCACTGACCCCTTACTGATTACTTGCTAGCAGCCATCTGACTCGATATCCAAAAAGCAAAAGTTGAAACAGATAACTGAAGCTCGGAGTATTGGGAATGGGACCAAGGAGCCATATTCTATAAAATCATACACCTATAAAGGGACACACGTCATGTCCTCACATCCCGCACCAGTAACATGTTCTTAACTTATTCGAATTAGAAACGTTTTGGTTCCAAATTGTATTATCACTTACCCTGCAAACTCCTCCAACCCAACAGAAAACCAAATTCGTTTCGATTCTTGAAAACAGATAACAGAATATTTTCAGCTTCTTCCACAATCTCTTTATGAAGTAAGAAAACAAGATTACAGTGACTATTGCCTTTGTGGATACACATGCAGATGTGCTGAGCAAAACATTCACACAGTTAAATTCAATTCAAACCGAAAATTTCATTATCTCTAGTTGAAGTAGTTGTGTTTCCCTTCTATCATGTTCATTGAGCGTTAACATTAAAGTGAGTTTGGATTCAGTTTGTTCTAATTAACGACTCTCTGAACATCAATCCAGAATACTTTTTAGTTCTCAATAGAGGTTATCGCAATCTTATTGACGATGTCACCAGCTTCGTTTTAGGGGTTTTATATCTGGTTAAACAAGAATGGCGGGAAGCAATTTTCTTTCGAAGGAATTCCATAGGGTGCTATGTTTGGAACTGAAACAGACACAGGCATGTTAGAATATGTCACGCAGTATGTTAAGTTGTCGATTTAGACCATGAGGCCTGTAGAAATTACGTATACACTTGTCACTTTAATTTGACCAAAACTTTAAAACGTTATTAAATTGTTACTAAATTGAAATCAAGTATATAGAGTCATGTAAGTAATCACTTCCTTACTCACTTACTGAGGGGGTGACATTCTAACGGAAATGCCTTTGCCACCGCTATATAGTTCTATAGACATGCACGTAATACCCTTAAGCCGTGTCTTCCAACTCGGCCTTGAGTAGTTGAGTTCACTGGCTCAGCCGAACAAACACGTTGCATGTAACAGCCAAATTTATAACTTTCTCTAGTCTCTCGAGTCCAATATCTCATTTAGCGTCATCCATGACATCACGTCACACCCTCACTCTGTTTACATACAGATGAACACTGATTTGACCACATTGATTGCGTAACTGCTGATCTTATACTGGCATTTGATTTAGGAATGAAATTCTTTGGTTCCCTTTCAAAACGCTAAATAGGGACGCTGGAGTAGCCTAGTGGTTAAAGCATTCTCTCGTCACTCCGAAGGTCCGGGTTCCTCACATAGGTACAATGTGTCGCTCCCATTTCTGGTTTTCCCTATCGTGATATTGCTGGAATATTGCTAAAATCAGCATAAAACCCTTGTAACTAATGGCGCTAAATAATATTTGCGTGTGACAATTAAAACATTACATTCAGTGGGACTGTTTGGAGTCTTGGAGATTGTGTATGAAGTTTAGATACAACATTCCAAAACAGCATTTATTACCAATTTCAAAGTTGTCACTAAAAATGCTTTACAAATGAATAACTTGGGTCATTTCTGTGAGTGTCGACGTTCAAACGATTATATTCGTCAAACTACAACTTCAAATAATTGTCTCTCACTTCACAATAAATAAAATTCATCTCCAAAATATACTGCATGGGTTTGCTTATGATAATCGTGTTCAGTCAAGTTTAATTTAAGACGGAACCTAGCAGTGGTCTGTGGTCACATTGGCAGTACTGATTGTCCTATCATAAGTCACGTACGTCGGCGAGTGGGTTGTTCCGATCAGCAGCTGATGTGACCAAAGTGTCCTTTCGTCCTTCTGTTCACATCCTCAGCACACACCAGTAAGCAAGCCAACGGATTCTCTCCCGTGGAATTCCTTCCCTATGTTCCAGCAAGAAATGGACCAGTAGTGCATGTGTCTGTAGCGCATGCTGACGTTGACGCTGATGTACACGTCTGTCAAGGCCATCCCACAGATTCTCTATTCTCTTCACCCTCTGATATATGGAGGATCATGGCAAGACTCTGGCATTTGTAAATAAGCGAGTCTGGACCGAATCCAGTGATCAGCATCATGAGCATCGATCTACGCAAGTGGGAATCGATGTCAACGAGTCTTACCCCCGATCTTGTTAGTCGCCTCTTAAAACAAGCATTGGTTGCTGAAGACCATTTCAAACTTGGATCTTTATGGGTCATTGACAATTCGTTCTCTGGAGTTGTCGTATTCAAAGAAAAAAAACCCTGTCAATTCAAACACCAACAATGAGTGTCAGTATGGTATACCATAGTACTGTCCAGCGGCCCTCCCTTACGAACTACGGGTTTGATTTGTCAGTGACGCCACCCACGAGTACACAACCACAACCACCCCCGCCATTACATGTCAGGCTAACTTTGGTTAGACATTCGTTCCGGACGTCGTCAAATAAGACACGAGGAAATACAAAGAGAATTGGCGGGGTAGTTTTGTGATTAAAGTGTGCACTCGACACATTAGTACTGAAGAGCAAATTTCGATTCCCTACATGAGCACAATGCATGAAGTCATGTTCTGGTGCCCCCCGCCTTGATACTGTTGAAATATTGCTGAAGCGGCATAAAATCATCCCCAGTCACTCATTCACTCACAAAGCTATGACAAAGAGAACACATCTATAAAACGACGTCGACCCCATTTTCAACGTTGTGTATATCACTAACGTTTGTTGGGGCATCACAAAACGTGGTCGTCTATCTAGCTATCTGGTCCGTAATTTGCACTCTACTCTCTTGATGATGTGTGTACTAGTTTGATTGTCCGTCTGAGCTCGATTTAGTCGAGTCTGGGTTTGGATCAGTCGATACTGTTCTATTACGTACAGTATTGAAGTTGACCTTGGCCGGATAGATCGTCACCTTTTGGGGTTTGTTTGGTACGTGTACCACAGCCTGCGAATTATAGACTATGGAACATTGAACGTATTAGCCAGTATACACCAAACATCTGCCATTTTTCAGGATGTCAGTCGCCTGAAGACACTGTTGCAGACGCTGCAACGCCAGCTCAAATTTTAACAAGGCTTGGCAACGTTGTAAAGATTTATACCCACATGCCACATGATAATAGAATAGGATGTTGTAATCCTTCAAATATCTCCCTTTGCCAACCTCTTCAATGCCAATCAAACGGTTGTTTTGTTTCTGTAATGTATTGTATTTTCGTCCAAGATTGTTTTTTCCTTTGAAATTGTGTTTGATCTTGAGACATAGTTAACATGAAATGATAAATTCCTTTTATGGGTTATATATAAGTTTCTACTTATAACGTTTCAAAATAAAATACAAGATATCAGATAGACAAAAACACTGAGTATCAAAAAGACACTTTGGTCTATAAGAAACGCGTTTCATGCCGTGTCCATCTGTTCCTGTCTTTATGCCTAAAGAAAATCTTTTTTTTGATAAATCAAAGCCAAAATTAATAATTAAAATTATATACTTTACTTCACTCAAATGATGCAGATACTGTATAGTCTGTAACCATTTAACAAGCACATTGAAGTAAGAAGTGTAAATATAGCACAATTCCGTCTTTGTAACGAGTGTATTATATTCATTTAATTCTACCCTGTGTACTGAGAAAGTACTGAGAAACACTTGTTATCCTGTCCGGCGTATAGCATGAAGTGAAGAGGAGACCATCTCGGTAGGGTATCCAGAGTAAATTTCGACATGGTGTTGGAGTGGATGGGCTAGCAATAATATGGAACATTCACATCCACGCACTCATCCACGCATGTGCACGTACGCACATGCACACACCCCAGGTACATATAGATGCGTAGTGAGTTATAGTGTAACATTAACGGTGTTCAGGCTGTGAACAAGCTGCTGGGTGAGAATGTAGTTTTATTGTTAATCTGAGCAGGCATCTTGCCTGTAGACATCAAGTGGGATAGTTACCATATCTGTCCACTTCTAGTCATTAGCATGCTCCAGTCGTAAACCCAGGCGTTAGCAGTGTCCAGACGTCACAGAAGTATTGACCACATCAGTCCCAAATGGGGTGTCTCAGAAAGACTTGTGAAGTCATAAACATTTCCTGAGATCAGTTTTAAAAACCCACAAAAATAGATCGATGGACACTAGTTTGGCTGAATAATTAGGTGAGTGAGTGAGTGAGTTTAGTTTTACGCCGCTTTAGAAACATTCCAGTCATGTCATGACGGAAGAGGAATCGAACCAGGATCTTCAGCCACAAGGGTATACCACAGTCTCTTTCAGCTAAATAGATTAATTTCACCTTGAGAAATCGTGCCCCTGGCCCCTGGGTTGCTGTTACCAACCGTGGCCGCTTCACGGTCAGGTGGACTGGTAGTCTGCTGCGTCATACCAAACCACGTTAAAATCGGGTACTTTTTGTTTCCCAGCCTTACTTTCGGCACCAACAAGGATTAAACAACGGAAACTTCGAAATAACTGTGAAAAGATAATCCTAAAACATTCTTTAGTGATGTATCTAATTTTGTCAAATGTGTGGGTGGTAAGAATGTTAGGATGTGAATATAATTTCACTAAATTGCACAAACACCAAAAATAGTTTATGTTTCAAGCTATAACATGATGGACTTACGACCATCAATGTGTTCTGGTCACAGTTAATCTGAAAGAAGTGCACATGTACTCTAGGTGAACCTCCCAATCTCTAACAGTATGATTAAAATAAATTAGACTAAAGTGAAAAACGAAAGAAAATAATCTTAATATAAATGTAACGACAAATCAGCTTAACTCAAATCAAACAAGTCTAACCTAGAAAAAAAATGATTCTCGTCTTGGAGAGCCATCAGATATTGAAGAGAGGTAGAAAGCTTTGTCCTGGCGATATAGCGAATGAACATACCATATGCATCATTTGTCATATTTGGGATTTCATTTTCTTAGTAAAGTACAAATTCTAGTACTTGTTTTGGTTGAGTCCCATCCGGGATTCGAACCCGCACCCTCAGAGTCAGGCACCTAGTCGCACGCACGCAAAGTCATACCATATGATCCAAAAACGATAACTTTTTCACCTGGCTACAATAGGCCATTGTTTCTTTGATAAAGACAACGCCGCTAAATGTATTAAGCCATTTATCATCTTCCCAGAACACAGGAGAAAGATCAATATAACAGTTTAACTGCTTTAAGCAAACTTCAGAAGAAACTTCAGCGTATGACGTCAGCTATCACTGCATCTGACATATCATTGGCACACCCAATACAGCTAGATACACACATCAAAGGGTTACACAGCACTTCGATTAAGACAGAAATCGAATACTTTGACAGACAATGAAAGGACATTTGGGAGAATTTACCTTGATAGACTATGAAGCAAAGGGCAAACATCTTGAAAACAGCTATCAAAACTGCATGTTTTCTACCTTCCTCTTTGGCAACTTTTCAAATGAATGAAAACTTGTGATATGACTCAAGGTGGGCGCTTTAGAGCCAAGGCATATACTGTTTGTTTATACGAATTCTTTATTTGGGGGGAAAGATATGTTGAGGTTTTATTTTTGTTTTGCTAATCTTCCAACTCATATCACAACAGTTGTAAAATAAATCAGGAAATGGGTCGAAGTTCAGACTAGAAACTGAGATGTAAGAACGTTAACAATGACATATTGGTACTGGTGTTTAGTATAGAAAAGCAATTTTGTTGAGCTCAGTACATAATGTGCCATATGTGTCCTTCCAGGTTCTAAATGTTGTACATTAGCGTCGAATGTTTTTCTGAGTTTTCTAAATAGAATGTTTTAAGTGCGGTTCGCAATTACAAGTTTTACCATTATGCCAAATTAAACTTGTGTTATTTCTCACACATCAACGAAAATATATTGCTGGGCGTTCGCAAAGGTTTGGTCACGTGTTTGTAAAGCAAGGTAAACCTATATCTTGAGCATCAGTTCATGGCAAGTATTCAACCTATGAAGTCTTATTTCACTTTGGCAAAGACTGCCACCTTGATCTGGCAGTAATTGCCGACTTTAACAAATTGTGTGGAAGATAGACAGAGATACGGCTTGGTGGGAAGCTATGCACCATAATGGCACTGTCAGTGACACGTATCCTAATTGTGGTATGTACTAGGTGTATTGGTGGAGTGTGGAAGAAGGTCAAGGTGCCCCTGATCGCCAGGGACAGCTGGGTAAGAGAACCAGTACCAGCAGGAGAAAGGGTCGGCATGTACTTACTATGGGAAACGTAGATCTTGCAAACGCTACAATGAGATCACTGAGAGATCCGTGACGTTCGGGGTTACAGTTAGCCTTCATCAAGATGTGCTTGTTGTAAGAGGCAACAGACGGTCAAGTTCGCCTTAACCAAGAACAACAATCAGTTTAAATGCTTCAGTAGCACTGTTAATTGCGGTGGCTTTAGATGATATCTGTATCTGAACAGTACTTAATCTAGTTTTGGAGGTGAATACATGCTGAAGAAACTTTCTTACGATTGTCATTCGTCGGCAATTTTATACTGCAGTTGCTATTTGTCTGGTACTCCAATGTAGCGTGGAACAGATTTAATGATTTATATTTAAGCTGAAACATGAGCGCACAGCCATTTTTATGACCTCTGAACACGATTCAGGACAACAATGTGACCGACACCTGATAACGATATCATCAGATGCAGCACAACACCTACCATGGTATAAGCGCGATAACAGCACAACAAGGTTCAGGGCGATGGTACCGTGAATAATGCAATAACCATTCACGTTTACTGCTGTAGTAGTGACGTCAGGGAAACGTGCGTCTGTAAACAAGATAAGCAATTGTTTACAGATTCTTGAACTTGGTGTTGATAAACACTCGACTTCACTAAGGCACAGGATTGTTCTATGATAGTTTTGGCAAAGAAAAGAGAATTATGTTAGTCATAATTCTCCACTTCGTGTTAACACGATGCGATTGTTAATTTCTTGACACCTGTCACATTTAAGAAAGATTTATAAATATTTAGAATTTTCAAATACACAAGAACGGATTCAGATATGACGTGAACAACGAGAGGTATACTGTCCCTGTCGGAAAGTTTAATTTAAATTCAACACTAAGTCAATAGTAGAAATGATGTAGTATTTGTGGGCAAGAGATTTAGATTAGGTGCATTCCGAGCATGCTTCCAGTTGGAAGATGATATGGTGAAAGATAACACAACCCTTTCATCCACAGGTGAAATCAGGGGTGAAATGGAGTTTAAGATTCTAGTACTTGTTTAGGGGCATGTGTATCTTTATATGTGTTGAGGGATGGATTTTCCACCCTTTTTGAATGTTTAGTAAACACACGTTAGTTCGTCAAAGTCCAAATTTAAGTAATAGTGAGTGAATTTAGTTGTACTCCGCACTCAGCAATATTCCAGCTATATAACGGCGGTCTGTAAATAATCGAGTCTGGACCAGACAAGCCAGTGATCAACAACATGAGCATCGATCTGCTCAATTGGGAACCGATAACATGTGTCAACCATGTCAGTGAACCTGACCACCCGATCCCGTTAGTCGCCTCTTACGACATGCATAGTCGGCTGTTATGTCAAGTATGGGTTGCTCAGGGCCTAATCTACCCCGGAGCCTCAGACCGGGTCATTTCATATATAGGCATAATAATCCACGAACTGAACGGTTCTGGTAGACATATTCAACTAGGCTCCTCTCATGTGAATCTCCTGGAACAAGCCCCAAACAATTTCACCTCGGAAACACAAAACCAGACAGACAGTGTGCCTATTTATTATACCACTGGTTATAACGTCATCAGGTCATACCACCATAATTTTCTGGAAAGGATTTGCACTAGAATTCCCTGGATATATCATCAAATGACAACTAAGCTATCGTTGTCAGAACTAATGTTCTAATTCTCTGGAGAAAATGCCACTGTTTGTGCCATATTGTACAACCAACTGGTGAATTGAAAACCGGTAATCAATGTACAATGTACAAGGTCCAGCCTTCAAATGGAAAACGAGCGGCTGCTGCTGCCCTAATCCATATTTTCAGAGTGAATAGTGAACATGTTATCACTAGAATGCCAAATGTGTCTGGAACTAAAGGAATGCAACAGTCTCTGCCAGCAAATACCAGATAGCCATCGAGATGACATTTCAGGCACTAAGTATGGCTTACACTATCGTATCGGTTTTCAACATTGTATCTCAGCTATATAGAACGGTGCTCATGATGCTGATCACTGACTTTTCTGTTGAAAACTCGATACCTCAGAGACTGCCGCTAAATAGCATGGTATCCACTGACATGGATTGCTGCTCATTCTATCAACCATCTGCTTGTCGTCTACCATTTATCATGTTTCTTCTTTGTGCTTTTGGAATAGTATCACCATACCGCCATCTGGAATTTGAAATAGCTGACAAACTAGTCCACTCAATTCAGTGTTTACACGACATAACAGTCACGTTAACATCCCAAGTACTGTTTTTCTCTCGTAAAACGCCATCCGACAAAACATCTAAAATAGCTGACTTCTAAATCATTCTGTACAACTCAACCATGTTCACATTTTGGAGATACTTTTTCTTTAACAACTGCTTTTTGTGTAAGAGTTCATGTTTGTAATTGTTTACCTGGCAAATGTTTCCGTTTCCCTTCAACAATACGTGGTATATCAGTTGCCAAGTTTTTCTAAAACACCTTCATGGGGAAAACGATTTACGTCAGTGTATTGTGAAAGAGATATCAAGAGCTTTGAAATATACCGGTTATTTCCGTACACGAGGTGCAACTGAAATCGACTAAGGAGTGGATATGTTCATAGGGATGATATTTGACACCCGAAACCATGTAATAAAGTGTTTGATAACGAACTGGAGGGAGAAGGACAGGATGTGTGTAGAAGATGGTCATGACAGATTATGAGACTGAAGACAGTAACAATTGACAGGAACGACTTTGGAATAACCAGCAGTGTGAAATTAACCATACGGAAGAGATTAGATTAAGTATGTCCCTGTATGTATAATTCATAGCCGTTCGCTGCTCTCTTAGAAACTGCATATTATATAGTCGGAATTGTAGAATGGACTGTTTTGGCACGGAAGCCTTATTTGAATGTGACAGTTTTCTTATTAACATGGGGTCTGGTGTCTCTTATTGGACAGGCATTAGAAATAAGGTTTCTACACGGCATCATGGACGAGTAGCATTTTCACGAAACTTCCTCCCGTTGGTCGATATCGTTACATTATCCCTCTGTCTGGAAGAAGTGACCACAGACGGAACGTCTCGTGAACGTTGCGACAGGAATGTTGTCAGATTGTTGAAACCTGACCACAGTTTGCATTTTGGAGGGGAACCGTCTACGCATTGATCAAAGACGTTCATCAGGGTTTGGAGTTGAAGTCCATAAGGAAGAGGTTGGATCTGAGATCAAGAGGGTTTACGATACAGTAACGAGTATTAACGTAGATGGCAGTTATAAAGATGTTAGGGGAAACGTTATCGTTACCTTGTGAAGACTTTTACATGTACAGTGTAGTCCGGATGTGATGTAGATTATGGGCGTTTGCAAAGATTTAGTATTAAGACTGATTGTCGGTTGAAATGTGTTTATCCATTTTCAAAGACACATGAGAATGGACGCCCTGTGATAAAGTTCTTTTGTGCTGGTGAAAATCTTACTGGCAAGAATTGTCATAAATGTCATTAAATATACCAAAACGATTGGACATTTTCAGAGACAAGGCAACTATGAGCGTTATTACACTAAACAAGTGATTATTAACACTGGCAGAGAACAAGGAACATATATTTGAGCCAAGCATTTCTCTTTCTGACGTTTAATTCTTTTACATTGTACAACCAGCCATGTCTTTTCTCACCTTCTGAACGAATTAGCCTTTAATGCACAAAGGGTTATCAATTTATGATATTACACTTGTCTATTTGAACATGGCTTCCTTTTATTCTGAAGAATTATTGCTTCCTGTTTAGTCGAAAGGTACATCCACTATCAGGGTAGATGTCGAATGTAATAAGTATCCCTCCTGGCTAAAGCGTTCCTGACATCAGTACAGTGTGTGAAGTCCATATCCGGTGTTCCCGATCATACTGGTTTCGGAATACTGCAAAATGTTGTGAAAAACGCGAAAACGTTTACTTTTTATATTTGCTAAATTGCATTGGTATGGATTTCCAAGAATGGTAACAATATTGTATAAATCTTTCAAAGGAATAGAAAACCATGCAACTTACACAAAGACTGAAGAATAAATAGATATTTACCATAATTTACAGTGATACAAAATTTTACATATTTCAATAGATATACAACTTTTTCTCAAAACATACAACCATTTATGTGAAATTAACTGATTAAATCTTACATACATTCCTGCGAATACAAGTTCAACATCCGTATTCAGCACCAAATAAGGAGCCCATGCTTGGTGATGAATGTCAAACGTGAACAACCTGCCTTACAGACCATGAATGTGCAGGTATGGAGCAGCATGCTATCTCCGGGCTGGGCCATGTCTATCTAGCCACTCGGGTCTTCGCCTGTGACGTCAAAGAATCAGGTTTTATAAGACACTCAACACACACCATTCACAAACAATGTTGGCACCGTTTAACCACTTCCTTGTTGTGAGAGGAAATTCCTGGAAGAGGCGCACAATGAACCATGGCCAGACCTGTCTTCGCCATGTGTTTCGCAGGTAAACATTAACAAAGGAAACAACAATATGATTTTGATCTGGGCCTGGTCGGAACTGTGTTCAGAAAGGTTAAGCCAGACGGTGGTTTCATTCATATGTATATCTTGACATTAGAAAGATGTCAGGAGTCTGATGTCGGGAGCATGTAAAGGAGTCGAATGACTGAAGGTCGATGGATTTGATTTTTCATATTCGTGTTACAATGGTACAAGTAGGAGGCTGTGTAGTAGTAGTAATAGTAATAGTAGTAGTAGCAGCAGCAGTTGCAGTGGCAGTAGTAGTAGTAGTAGTAGCAGAAGAAGAAGAAGAAGAAGAAGAAGCAAATGTATTCGGTCTGTACGCAGGACTAGAATATCCAGTGATCAATAGCATGAGCATCGGATTCGATGACTTGTGTCAACCAAGTCAGCGAGCCTGACCACCCGATCCCATAAGGCCACTCTTACGACAAGCATGATGAGTTCATCAGGATCAGGATCTTCACGTAGCAGTAGCAGCAGCAGCAGTAGCAGTAGCAGTAGCAGTAGCAGTAGCAGTAGCAGTAGCAGTAGCAGTAGCAGTAGCAGTAGCAGTAGTATTTGCCTTGAAATATATACGATACACTTTGTATTTAAGATACAGGAGTGCTAAGCATTAACATTAGCACCAGTTATAGTAATCGGATTACACAAACATCCGATAAAGAGATAGTTAACCGTCAAGGACATGTTGAGGTACTGATACCCAATTGAATTTACGATAACAAGGGAAATAATTCCAATCCTATTCCTGGCCAAATGAGCAGTCATCATTCCGATCGAACGTATAAACTGTTATTAGTGTCATTAAAAGCAGTTCCATCGGTATTATTACCGAGACCATTTGGGAGGCAATGCCATTTTCATGAAATTAATGCTGATAGATTTCACCCCTGAAAACGTTTAGGGAAATGCGTCTTCAAACACTCCCAATAGAAACTTTACAGTCATGATGATGAATTTAAGTAGCTTTCCCGGTGGCACTAAAACAGCTTCGGTGTCCTCAGTTCGGACATGATTGTTTAAACATCAAGGAACAGTGTAGCAGCGACCTTCACAAACAAGAGGAACTACTTTTTGCCTCATTGGAGTGAATCTGTTTCATGCTTCAACTGAGTTGACACAGAGTTGTGAGGCAATTCTAATGGGAAGATTGGCTCATGAATCACAACACTTTATTCAAACAGAGCTGTACTGGTGTGGAACAGGTTGTGCTGCCTAGGTTCCACAAAGACTCCATGTTATAGTTTGTAAGTGAGCATATACTGCACTAAACTAATCATAGGATAAATTGTTAGTAGCCTCTTACGACAGCCATTGGTTGATGTAGGCTAATTCTAACCCGGATATTCGCGAGTCACTCTCGGTGAAGGCAGGACAGTGTTTCGGACTTGACCAACTGTAGGATCTTCAATCGGTTTCAGCACTTCCACCCTTGAGTTTCGTCCCTTAAGAATGCCGGGATCTGCTCCGATCACCGATTCTCTAGTATCCTTGCATTATCACCGATGATGCTCAACCACTTGTATAATTCGCGGGGGATTGATTATTAACAGTCATCAGTGTGCAAATTGCAATGTGTCCTTAGGTCACATAGCTGGTGCATCATCCTTACAGTAGAGTTAATATCATGTTGATGCTACAATATTCAATAAGCTAGTTGTTGAAGAATATGAAAACAGTTGAGACAGACCAAGGGTCATTATCAATGATTTGAACAGCAGATAAAGAACTACATAATGCACAGCGCTGAATTACTTTTTACTAAATTTCCAGAACTGCCGTTTTTCGTTAAACCTGAATTAATACCATGTTTATGCTACTACATTCACGCAAAGAAATAAGACTTTCACCACAAGCAACGTTTTTGATAAAGTCCTGAATATTGAGCAACAACCAATTCACCACCATGGCAGTTCTAGGTTCAGGTGGTGTGTTGAAAACGTTGTTATATTATGCTCATCATACATAGGGACGCTTTTTGAAAAATTACACAAAGCCTAGTAAGATCTGAGTTCTTAAAGACTTATTTCTGATGATTCAATATTTTATCTTTCATTGCTCTCTTTCCAAATCATATCAGTTCATATCATTGAATTATCCAGTTGGTTACCGAGAAATATTCATAAATTCCTATCATTATGAACGTCGTGTACAGCGACAGCATAGTAATGACAACTGCATGTGAAGATGGCGGCGGGTTCACGTCAGTGCTTGGTGGTTCATCTATCACAGATCATATTTTTGTTTCCAAATGATTAATCCTGGCCTGTGGTAAATGTTTGTGTTTGTTCCATTGATACTGATATGACAGGAAGTTGTGGCGAACAATAATGGGGATGTCAATCACCAGTGGTGTTTGGGAGTAGACCAGGCACAGGATGAAGTCACTGGTAATCATATGTACCGGCTGGTAACAGGATGTAGTATTTGGTAACATCGTATGTAATTACTGGCAACAGGATGTACTGTCTGCTAACAGTATGCTGAGACTTATAGAAGAGGTCAAAGAAGTTCCGAGTGTTCCGCAATTCTTTTGAGCAGTACATCGAGCATTACTAGCAAAACCTGTTGGCTGAATATGATAGGATGTCCCTTATAAGTTTTCCTTGGACTGCAGCCACATCGTTTGTGACGTTTGCCATCAGGACATTACTGACAGCTGCAGCTGCAGTTATTCTGATGCGCCAGATAAAACGTTGAACGTGAATGCGTCATAAGGTAGTCGTAAAAAGTTCATCATCGCCAACTTCCGGAATGTTTATTGTCAGATCATCACAGTTGTGCATGTCTAGCGTGATTACAATGCCATTTGCTATTATCAGTTTTTAGCTTTAGGTAAACATCGATATCACCTTCCCTGTAATAGAATATTAGTTGCTACGGGATACCAATGAATAATCACTGCATTTAAATTTACTGAAAGAGTTTCTGGCAGTTTAAACGAACCTTGTTTTCGTGATGATCGGTCATTTGTTCTGTAATGCGTTTTCTAAAAGCTCTAAATCGATCTGTTATGATAACCATAGATTATCAGAATAGATTTTGATTCGAAGACACAATAAAACAGTAATAGTTATTGATGCAAAAAAATATGCATGGAAAATGAACCCATTAAGATATTCAGTTTCCAAATGTACGTTACCTTAACTGCCCTGACACAGTCTCGATAAACATGGCGATGTCATGAAGTTTGTTATGTAGGGAATAACCTGTCGGTGTGGTTCGTATGTCTCGTCAGTCTTACAGGATGAATTATTTGTTAATTATTTGTTCCATGTTTTTGTTTGTCTCCTACTTGGAATCATCAACCATTCCCCTGAAATCGATCGTGTTACTAATGTTCGGTTCTTCTCATAAGAATATTGTCTAAAGGGTGGGACATTATGAGAAGAAATATACTGGACAAAATAGATTTAAAATATCTTGAATGACAGGGTGTTTGTAGAGTAAATATAAGCGGGAAAACCCCATATTCATAAGACATATCTTCGGATGGAGACTGCTACTGTATCATGAATAAGCAACTGTTTAATATGAATCATTATCAACCAGTGACACCACCAGGTGCCCTTACACTGCCACCATTACAAACACATGCAATTGCAAGTCAATTGTTCTGTGAAACTACAAAATATCGAGACATGATACATAATATATGCAAGGGAAGTCGAAGTAACTACCACGCCATCAATGAAGTTACAGAACCTGACCTTTCGATAACCTCTTCAACAGGGAGCAGACTGCTGTAGACCTCATCTGACCAGGGAACCCTACAGATTAGCGAGATGTCTGGCCAGGGTATGTAGACCTAATGAGACATCCCCTGACGTAAAGTAAGTCCATATATCCCAACTTTTGTCCAATGTGAAGCTGAGTAACTGACCTCCTCCCAGGTTGAGTCTGATTACAATAGAGACAAACGGATCTTGTGTAGCGACATCACCTTAGATTAGATGTGGGTAATAAACGGCGACCTCAGGCAAACATAAGTATATCAGTATTTCGTTTATGTTATTAACAGTTGGCATCCACTGGAAATGATATACTAGTATATTGTACAGTATGGATGATTAATGTAACATTAATTTGAGAACTGTATAAATGTCGTCCCTTACAACAATTTCGAATGAAATATGAATCAGAGCACAGGACACGTTCCCTGAAAATAATTTTACAACAAATAACATAAAATAATATTTTTTTTACAAAATCAATCAGTAAATACCATAATCATTCCATTATATCCATGGGTTCAGCGTAAGCGTTTATACATTTAGTATTCTGTATGTTTAAAGTGAGTAGTCTATGTACAGACATTGCTGGTGGGATGCGGTGATAACATGCTTTACTATTCTATGTATATTAAATAATGTAAAGATGTAGATTTGTTCTGCTTGGATATGTTCTAGAAAGCCTTTGTTCTTACTAGTTTACACGATACACATTAAATAAATATTGTTGGATTTTGTGTTAACGAAATGTCGTTGAAGGACCTGACTGAAAGTTTGTTTGGTTCTGTTATATTTCAAATCACATAGACTTCATGTAAGAATCTTGATAAATATCCACCAGCACTACACTCCCGGTGAAGTTATGCCACAGAAGACGCACTTTATATAAAGACATTTCGTTTCCATCGATTTCCTGATGCTATACAGATCTCTGTATGTGTTTAATTGACGGGACATTTCATGTTGTTGGTGGTGGACAAGCCTTTGAAGTAATTCCGTCGGTATCGACCACTTTCTTCCGTCTTGTGTTGAGAGGACGGGTCGCCATACGATCTAAGGCCGTAGTTCTATGTTTCTCGTCCTTTATCCATCACAGGATGGGCGGGTCCTTGGTTCGAATCTAGACGCCCCGATTACCAAACATTTATCTTTACCAAAAGCTTTCAACTGTCAATCAGTTGACGCTCCGAGATCTAACTGATACATTAAAATATTAGGATCATTTTAAGAGAGAATTAAACTGTAAAGTACGAGAATGGGATGATTTCATTTCTCATCACAGATCTGTTGGCGAGTGCATATTAGGACAGACTCCGTCCATGTTGTGAGGGTCGACCTTGTTGACCAATGTCCTCGTAACCTGAAAACACGAATTGATCCTAACACAATAACAACAGGTATGACCAATCCAATTATTTAACCCTTTGATACAGTTGGAAAATTGCCCTCTGTTGTGCAAGGAAGAATTAATTTACTCTACCTCAATTGAAACAGGTCGATTGCAAGAAGTCTCTACTTTATTTGACCATTAAGAGTATGGCAGCCTTAAACATGTTTACAACTGTAGTCACCACAAAGTGCTCCTCTTCAGAAAGACACTAGCTAGCGTTAATTACCATGTCTGCCTGTTAGTGAAGCCAAGAATAGAACAACGGTCTCCAGAGAAAACAGTCATAGATGTAACGACAGTTTATATTCTTTTAAGAAGAAAAGACGTCGGACCATCAATAGCATGTGCACGTAGTGACTATGACCACCCAAATATTGCTCTCCTTGAAGAAAAGGTTAAGGAAGAAAAAAATCGATACTGACAAGTACCTTCAAAAGACAATGGGTAATTATTCCGGGCGATCATCGATCCATCCTGGTGTTAGTACCACACACGCGCATCTCACTTCCTGAGGAGCAACACTCTAGTGATGCCAGGAGGGCCAGGCTTTCCACAGGGATTCCTGGAAATGACTCGCAGAGATTAGGTTCTATAGAATCTACTCTAAAGCCATATTGTTTTCTTCTGTACCATTGTGAGGAGACTGCATATCCAAGTATCACGTCCATTCACGTCTCTTCAAGCGACAATACTGGAATTGTTTTTGTGACTGAGCATCGGATATCAATCTTTTCAATGGTGGTCTTTTATGACGACAAAGCGATTACAAATCGGCTGAGCAACTTGTTCTTCATAAGATCATGAATACGTCAGAGGTTGTTCTTCAGAATGCGAGGGCGGATTGATTAAGATTTTCCTTCTTCTCACTGTAACGAGGCGGTCTTTTCACCCACGGTCTGGGTTATTTATACATCGTACCATGAACTATGAACATCTTTGTCTGATGGATTGAACTTGATTCCGCTGTGTAGACAGCGACGATGAAAAAGAGAAACATATATTCATATCAACTGTCTGAGTTACACATTCACACATTTAATGAACAGTATTAACTGTTTTACATTTGCATATTGTCTTAAACTACATACGATAATACCAGCACATTTTACACATTTTTGTTAGAGTGATAAATAATTGTTACTATTAAACAGGATGCGCCAAAAAATATTCATCTTATTGTTTCAACTGGTAGTTTAGGGTTGAACATCTACATTTGTCGTCAACTGCACACAATCTAGTTTTTTGAGGTTTCATGATGTCTTTTCAAATATTTGATTTGTTTTGTTACCAATTTCCGAAGATTGCTATCAGTGCTGTGGGCTGACAGAGGTTAAGGTGACCTTACAATACAATGCCGGTTTCCAGATACTGAAGTTAATAAACGTGAGGTCATCCAGTATTTGCTGGTAAAGATTGCCATCCTAATTTACAAATAAAATCTAAAAATAAAAATAACATCAAAGGAAAGGTTATAGTTATCTCTGCATTGGTATAAGTTGATGGACTGTACTGGACCAGGTAGTCCAGTTATCAACAGCATGAGCATCGATCTATGTAACGTGGATACGATGACATGTGTTAACCGAGTTCGCCAGTCTGACCACCCGATTTCGTTAGTCGACTCTTTAGAGAAGCATTGGTTTCTGCAGACAATTCTAACCCGGATGTTCACTGGTGCCGTCGTCAGTAAATGACACTAGTATCGCTCTACACTATCTAGAATGACTTACCGGTAGAGCAAATCTGACTAACGTGAACATTTTACTGTCGCTATTGATATGCTGATACAATTATTTACACCACGCTGACAGAGGTTCACCGAGACTTGTAAATCGCAGTGCAAAGGAACCTGTGCTTTAGGATTTGTGTCTCGGCACATCCCGATTTTCTTTTCACAATCGTCATCACAACATACTGGGTCTCGCTCCAAGATTACGACTGTCGTAAGCCTGTCTTAAAGTATGAGGGTTACGATCGTCTCAGCGCTTCGAATGTTTTGTGGAACGGGTCGTGGTCACGTGGCTTTCCTTACTTATGAGGCTTGTTATAAAACTGGAATACTGTTCAGTGTGGGGATCATATTAACTCACTCATTCATCGTGTTCCAGTGGCGGGGATGATTGATAATAGTTTTAGGCTCTGGTCCAAGTGATTTAATGAGGCATTCACTCTAGTGTGTTTTGGAAACGTAATTATATATCCTGTTTTAAGAAGTCTACGGGGTATTTAGCGTGCCTTGTCTTCGTCCCTGGTGGGCACTGATCTTTGGGTGTTATTAGGATAATAATGAGAATTATCCCTGTAATTCGACAGGATTCCCGGTTGTTCATTCGTAGTTGATAAACGTTTATAAACAAGAGTTACGCCGTATTTGTTGCTAAACTCTGACAGCAGTAGCTACCTATCGTATATATTTGTATATTTAGTTGCATATGTTCCCAATGAATGCCTTTTCGATTCGTTTTCCTTTCTTTCCGAATCTACTCATGTATGATATTAAATATACTACACCATTTTCCCAGCTGTCATGACATGGGTGAGATATTGCTGGATGTGACGTTCAACATCCCTCACTGACCCCTTACTGGTTACTTGCTAACAGCCATCTAACTCGATATCTAAAAAAGTCAAAAGTTGAAACAGATAACTGAGGCTCGGAGTAATGTTAATGGGACCAAGGAGCCATATTCTCAGTCTATAAAATCATACACCTATAAAGGGGCCACACGTCATGTCCACACAACCCGCGCCAATAACATTTTCTTAACAGATTCGAACTGAAACCATTAGAAACGTTTTGGTTCCAGTTTTATTATCACTTACGCTGCGGACTCCTTCAACCCAACAGAAAACCAAATTCGTCTCGATTCCTGAAACCAAAAGAGATAACGGAAGATTTTCAGCGTCTTCCACAATCTCAATATGAAGTTTAAAAACAAGATTACAGTGACTATTGCCTTTGTGGGTACACATGCAGATGTGCTGAGCAAAAAATTCACACAATTAAATTCAATTCAAACTGAGAATTTCATTATCTCTAGTTGAAGTAGTTGTGTTTCCCTTCTATCATGCACATTGAGCGTTTGGAGAGTTTGGATCCAATTTGTTGTAATTAACGACCCTCTGAACATCAATCCACAATAATATTTAGTTTTCATTAAAGTTTATCGCAATCTTATTGTCGATATCGCCGGTTCCGTTTCAGGCAGGGTTTTATATCTGGTTAAACAAGAATGGCGGGGAGCAATTTTCTTTCGAAGGAAGTCCGTACGTTGCTATGTTTTTGACACTGTTGACCGCGAGTTTTCTGTTTGGAACTGAAACAGACACAGACTCATTAGAATATGTCACGCAGTATGCTTATCTGTAGATTTAGACCATGAGGCCTGGAGAAATTACGTATACACGTCATTTGAATTTGACCAAAACTTGTAAACGTTATTAAATAGTAACTAAACTGAAATCGAGCACATAGAATCATGTAAGTAATCACTTATTAGGTGGTGACACTCTTGCGGAAATGCCTTTGCTACTATTACAAAGTTCTACAAACATGCATGTAATATCATTAACTCGTCTCTTCCAGCTCAACCTATTTTTGTCTGTTCATTTCAATAGGTACGGTGGGGTAGCCTAAAGGTTAAAGCATTCTCTCGTCACTGAAGTCAAGTCCAAGTCAAAATATGTTAATTTGTATGTCAGGCCACCGGCCCATATACAATGTACAGCGGTTACGAAGAAGGTTTACATTCAGGAGGATAACAATTGTTTTCTTAACATAATAGCATGATGAATATACAGTGATAATCTTTTTAACATGGAGACATCGCATGAGGAAACAATTTTGTAAAATGCTGACTTATTACTTCTGTTTGTAATAAAATTGCAGAGATAATCAGAACGGATTTGGTCATAGACTGGACATTCAACAAGAAAATGTAATTCGTCTTTAATGAATGTTTTTACAAAACGGACATAATCTATAATTTCTGTCAATGGATAGACTTCTTCCTTCATTTACTTTTAGATCTAACAGCCCCAATCTAAACTTTATAAGTTGCAGTCTCAGATACTTTGTAGTCACAAGGGATAAGTATCTTTATGGTTCTAATAGGGATTTAAGCTGTCTGTAACCTCGAGTGCCATTCTTGTTGAAAACTACGTATACAGCGATCTCTAAACACTCACATTACCTAAAACCTTTGGAACAAAGAAGGTTCCTTATATGGGACGCCCAAGTTTCTTTGCCGTTATTATCTAAATGTAGAAGCATATTGTAGGAAATTTGCGGGAGACGGTGATCATGCATTTGTACTGTCTTTAGCCAGTATTTTAAGCATCTAACCTGAGCATTAATGAAAACTGGAAATCTCCCACATTCTCCATATACCATGTCGTTAGGGGTAGATTGTGTGACGCCTAAAATGTCCTTGCAAGCCAGTAGGTGTATCTTTTCGAGCGCTTGGAAAGGTTGGAAGCCTCATATTTCAGAGCCGTACAAAAGAATAGGCTGAATTTGTACATCAAGTAATTTGAAGAACACGTTGTGGGTAAGGAAGCCAACGTTGTTATAGACGGACATGATTTATAACAGTGCTTTGTTAGCTCTGAGAGCTAAATCTGCGGCACAGTGTGTTAAGTTCAGTTAAGTTTCCAGATCTCATTTACTGTGACTGGCATGAGCATCGATCTACGCAGCTGAGATACGATGATATGTGTCAAGTCAACAAGTCTAAACAGCCGATCTTGTTAGTCGCCTCTTAAGACAAGCATGGGTTGCTGAAGACCATTTCAAACCTGGATCTTTATGGGTCATTGACAATTCGTTTTCAGGTGTTGTCGTATTCAAATAAGAAAAACACACACACAAAAAAGCGTCAATTCAAATGCCAACAATGGGTGTCAGTATGGTATACGGTAGTACTGTCCAGTAGTCATAGTGACGCCACCCACGAGTACACGACCACAACCACCCCCTCATTACATGTCAGGCTAACTTTGGTTAGGCATTCGTTTTATAAGACAAATAAGACACGAGGAAATGCAAAGAGAACTGGCCTTGGTGGGGTAGCTTTACCGTGAAAGCGTCCGCTCGAGACACTGACGACCATATTTCGATTCCCCACATGGGTACAATGTGTGAAACCTTGTTCTGGTGCCCTCGCCTTGATATTGCTGAAATATTGCTGAATCGGCGTAAAACCATACTGAGTCACTCATTCACTGACAAAGCGAATGAGATGACGCGAAACAACGACGTCCATCCCATTTTCAACGTTGTGTACATTACTGACGTTTCTTGGCAACATCGCAATTTATAAGGGGCATCACAAAACGTGGTCGTCTATCTAGCTATCTGGTCTGTAATTCGCACTCTACTCTCTTGATGATGTGTGTAGTAGTTTGATTGTCCGTCTGAGCTCGATTTAGTCGAGTCTGGGTTTGGATCAGTCGATACTGTTCTATTACGTACAGTATTGAAGTTGACCTTGGACGAATAGATCGTCACCTTGTGGGGTTTGTTTGGTACGTGTGCCACAGCCTGCTAATTATAGACTACGGAACATTGAACGTATTAGCCAGTATACACCAAACCTCTGCCATTCTTCAGGATGTCAGTCGCCTGAAGACACTGTTGCAGACGCTGCAACGCCAGCTCAAATATAAACAAGGCTTGGCAACGTTGAAAGATGTATACCCACATGTCGCATCATAACAGAATACGATGTTGTAATCCTGGAAATAGACCCCCTTTACCAACCTGTTCAATGCCAACCAAACGATTCTTTTGTTTCTGTATTGTATTTTCGTCCAAGGTTGCTCTTTCCTTTGAAATTGTGTTTGATCTTGAGACATAGTTAACATGAAATGATAAAATCCTTTAATGGATTATTTCTAAGTTTCTATTCAGAGCATTTCAAGATAAAACACCAGACATCAGATAGATCAAGATAAAACACCAGACATCAGATAGATCAAGATAAAACACCAGACATCAGATAGATCAAGATAAAACACCAGACATCAGATAGATCAAGATAAAACACCAGACATCAGATAGATCAAGATAAAACACCAGACATCAGATAGATCAAGATAAAACACCAGACATCAGATAGATCAAGATAAAACACCAGACATCAGATAGATCAAGATAAAACACCAGACATCAGATAGATCAAGATAAAACACCAGACATCAGATAGATCAAGATAAAACACCAGACATCAGATAGATCAAGATAAAACACCAGACATCAGATAGATCAAGAGCATGGGCTATTAAAAAGATACTTTGGTCAAAAGAAAGGCGTTTCATGCCGTGTCCATCTGTTCCTGCCTTTATCCCAAGGGAAAGAATATTTATTTTTGATAAATCAAAATAAAAAATAATCATAAATGTACACTTTACTTCACTCAAATGATGCATATACTGTAAATCCTGTAACAATTTAACACGCACATTTACTGTAAGAAGTCTAAATATAGCACAATTCTGTCTTGTGACGACTGTATTATATTCATTTAATTGTATCCTGTGTACTGAGAAAGCACTGAGAAACACTTGTTATCCTGCCCGGCGTATAGTATGAAGTGAAGAGCCGTCTCGGTAGGGTATCCAGAGTAAATATCGACATGGTGTTGGAGTGGATGAGCTAGCAATAATATGGGACATTCACATACACGCACTCATCCACGCATGTGCACGCACGCACATGCATACACCCCAGGTACGTATAGATGCGTACTCAGTTATAGTGTAACATTAACGGTGTTCAGGCTGTGAACGAGCTGCTGGATGAGAATGTAGTTTTATTGTTCATCTGCCCAGGCATCTTGCCTGTAGGCATCAAGTGGGATAGTTACCATATCTGTCCACTTCTAGTCATTAGCATGCTCCAGTCGTGAGCCCAGGCGTTAGCAGTGTCCCAAAATCACAGAAATATTGACCGCGTCAGTCCCAAATGGGGTGTCTCAGAAAGACTTGTGAAGTCATATACATATCCTTGAGATCATTTTAATAAAAATACCCACAAAAGTAGATCGATGGACATTAGTTTTGCTGAATAATTAGGTGAGTGAGTTTAGTTTTACGCCGCTTTAGAAACATTCTAGAAGTATCACGACGGAGGACACCAGAAAGGGGCTTGACACATTGTACCCACATGGGGAATCGAACCAGGATCTTCGTTGTGACAACTGAACACTTTAACCATTAGGCTATCCCACTGTCTCTTTCGGCTAAATAGAATAATGTCACCTAATTAAATCGTGACCCTGGCCCCTGGGTAGCTGTTACCGACCGTGGCCTTTTCATGGTCATGTGGATTGGTTTTCTGTTGCGTTATACCACACACGTTCGGGTACTTGTTGTTTCCCAGCCTTACCTTCGGCACCAGGAGGATTAAACAACGGAAACTTCGAAATAACTGTGAAAAGATCATTCTAAAGCATTCTTAAGTGATGTATCTAATTTTGTCTAAAGTCCATTGTTGGGTTAGAAGGGCTTAGTGTGAAGAGTATTTCATTAAATTGCACAAACACTTAAAATAGTTTATGTTCCAACATATAGCATGATGGACTTACGACCAATCAATGTGTTCTGGTCACAGTTAATCTGAAAGAGGTGCACATGTACGCTAGGTGAACCTCCCAATCTCTAACAGTATGATTAAAATAAATTAGACTAAAGGGAAGAACGAAGGAAAATAATCTTAAGATAAATGTAACGACAAATCAGGTTAACTCAAAAGCAAACAAGTCTAACCTAGAAAAATGATTCTCGTCTTGGAGAACCATCAGATATTGAAGAGAAGCAGAAAGCTTTGTCCCGGCGGTGTAGCAAATGAACATACCATATGATCCAAAAACGATAACTTTTTCACCTGGCTACAATAGACCATTATTTCTTTGATAAAGAAAATGCCGCTAAATATATTAAGCCATTTACCATCTTCCCAGAACACGGGAGAGGGAAGATCAATATAATAGTTTAACTGCTTTCAGCAAACTTCAGAAGAAACTTCAGCGTTGACGTCAGTTATCACTGCATCTGACATATCATTGGCACACCCAATACAGCTAGATGCATACTTCAAAGGGTCACACAGCACTTCGATAATTAAGACAGAAATCGAATACTTTGACAGACAACGAAAGGACATTTGGGAGAATTTACCTTGATAGACTATGAAGCAAAGGGCAAACATCTTGAAAACAGCTATCAAAACTGCATGTTTTCTACCTTCCTCTTTGGCAACTTTTCAAATGAATGAAAACTGGTGATATGACTCAAGGTGGGCGCTTTAGAGCCAAGGTATATACTGTTTGTTTATAGGAATTCTTTAATTGGGTGGAACGATATGTTGAGGTTATATTGTTTGTTTTGCTTATCTTCCAACTGATAACACAGCAGTTGTAAAATAAATCAGGAAAATGGGTCGAAGTTCAAACTAGAAAGTGGGATGAAAGAACGTTAAAAATGAAATATTGGTACTGGTGTTTTGTATAGAAAAGCAATTTTGTTGAGCTCAGTACACAATGTAGCCATATGTGTCCCCCCATGTTCTCAATGTTGTACATTAGCGTCGAATGTTTTAAGTGCGGTTAGCAATTACAAGTTTTACCATTATGCCAAATTAAACTTGTGTTATTTCTCACACGTGAACGAAAATATATTGCTGGGCGTTCGCAAAGTTTTGGTCACGTGTTTGGAAAGCAAGGCAAATCTAAATCTTTAGCATCAGTGTATTGCTGGAGTGTGGGAGAAGGTCAAGGTGCCCCTGATAGCCAGGGGTAGCTGGGTAAGAGAACCAGTACCAGCAGGAGAAAGGGTCGGCATGTACTTACTATGGGAAACGTAGATCTTGCAAACGCTACAATGAGATCATTGAGAGATCCGTGACGTTCGGGGTTACAGTTAGCCTTCATCAAGATGTGCTAGTTGTAAGAGGCAATAGATGGTCAAGTTCGCGTTAACCAAGAACAACAGTCAGTTTCAATGTTTCAGTAACACTGTTAATTGGGATGGATTTAGATGATATCTGTATCTGAACAATACTTAACCTAGTTCTGGAGCTAATTACATGCTGAAAAACATTTCTTAAGATTGTTATTCGTAGGCATTTTATATTACAGTTGCTAATTGTCTGGTACTCCAATATAGTTTGTTGGTTTCATTCCGAATCTATATACTCACAGAGATTCAAATTTTTATTACAATTTAGAATTCGGTACCAACAATACCACCAACACTCCCGTCATGTCCGGCTTCAGTGAAATCGTTCTTAAACAACTGAAACATTTAAGAGAGTTTTGGCACTTCCCTTGCACATGGCATGCATGCCGATAACCGCCCACCGACCTAACCGACCACTGACCGCCTACCTAACACTTTGATCTCATTGACGCTACATTGAAAGATCTCGTGAGGTACCCAATGGCGACTTCCTTGACCGGGGTTTTTGTGATGCTCATTACCAGATTGCCGATATGTTTGGATCCCACACCCACACCACGTCCCAATTTTTTTATTTCATCTTTTTCATTGTGTTGTAAATGCTTGGATAATGCAACATGGTACTTCTATCCTACGATAACGTGATCACAGAACAGATTGAATGATTTATATATGAGCTGAAACGCGAGTGAACCGTCCCTTTTATGACCTCTAAAACGATACAGGACAACACTGTGACAGACACTTGGTAACGATATCATCAGATAACCCCTACCATGGTATAATCGCGATAACGGCACAACACAGTGGAAGGAGATGGTATCGTGAATAATGCAATAACCATTCACGCTTACTGCTGTAGTAGTGACGTCAGGGAAACGTGCGTCTGTAAACAAGATAAGCATCGTGTTTACAGATTCCTGACCTCAGTGTTGATAAACACTCGACTTCGCTGAGGCACAGCATTGTTCTATGATAGTCATGGCAAAGAAAAGAGATTTATGTTATTCATAATTCTCCACTTTATGTTAACACGATGTGATTGTTGATTACTTGGCACTTATCACATTTAAGAAAGATTTATAAATATCTAGAATTTTCAAATATACAAGAACGGATTCAGATATGACGTGAGCAACAAGAAGCATACCGTCCCTGTCGGAAAGTTTAATTTAAATTCTACACCACGCCAAAAGTAGACATGATGTACATAATCGTGGTTCAGGAAATTTACATTTGTACATTAATCGCATTCCAAACATTCTTCCAGTTGGAGTGAGTGAGTGAGTAAGGTTAGTTTCACGCCACATTCAGCAATATTCCAGCTATATGGCAGCAGTCTGTGAATTATCGAGTCTGGACCAAACAATCCACTGATCAACAACATGAGCATCGATCTGCGCATTTGGGAACCGATGGCATGTGTCAACCAAGTCAGTTAGCCTCACCACCCGATCCCGTAAGTCGCCTCTTACGACAAGCATTGTCACCTTTTATGGCAAGCATGGGTTGCTGAAGGGGTATTCTATCCCGGAGCTTCGGACCGGGTTATTTCATATATAGGCATAATAATCCACGAACTGAACGGTTCTGGTGACCATATTCAACTAGGTTCCTCCTGTATGAATCTCCTGGAAAAAGTCGCAAACAATTTCGACTCGGAGACACAGTGTATCTGTTTATAATACCACCGGCTAGAACGTCATCGGGTTATAACGTCATAATTTTCTAGAAAGGCTTTGCACTAAAATTTCCTGGATATGTCATCACACTGACAATGACAATTAGCCTACCGTTTTCAGAACTAATGTTCCAATTTTCAGGTGAAAATGCCAATGCCATATTGTACAACCAATTGGTGAATTGAAAACTGGTATACAGTGTACAATGCACAGCCTTCAAACGGAAAACGAGCCCCAATTCATATTCTCAGAGCGAATAGTGAACACTTCATCTCTGGAATGCCAAATGTGTTTGGAACCAAAGGAATGCAACAGTCACTGGCAACAGTTACCACATAGCCATCGAGATGACGTTCCACTCAATTCAGTGTTTACATGACATAACAGTCACGTTAACGCCCCAAGTACTGTTTTTCTCTCGTAAAACGGCATCCAACAAGACATCTAAAATAGCTGACTCCTTAATCATTCTACACAACGAAACCATGTTCACATTTCGGAGACATGTTTTCTTTATCAACTGCTGTTGTAAGAGTTCATGCTTGTAATTGCTGACATGGCAAACGTTTCCGTTTACTTTCAACAATACGTCGTATATCAGTTGCCGAGTTTTTCTCAAACACTTCCATGGGAAAAACGACGTGTTTACGTCTGTAAAGTGTATTGTGAAAGAGATGTGAAACACTTTGAAATATGCCAGTTATTTCCGTACACAAGGTGCAACTGAAATGGAGTAAGGAGTGGATATTTTCATATGGATGATATTTGACAGCCGAAACCATGTAATAATGTGTGTTTGATAACGAATGGGAGTGAGGAGGACACGATGTCTGTAGAACATGGTCATGACAGATTATGGACTGAAGACAGTGGCAACTGACAGGGACGACTTTGGAATAACCAGCAGTCTGAAGTTAACCATACAAAAGAGATTAGATTAAGTATGTCCCTGTATGTATAATTCATAGCCGTTCCCTGCTTTCTTAGAAACTGCATATTATATAGTCGGAATTGTAGAATGGACTGTTTTGGCAGGGAAGTCTTATTTGAATGTGACAGTTTTCTTATTAACATGGGGTCTGGTGTCTCTTATCGGACAGGCATTAGAAATAAGGTTTCTACACGGCATCATGGACGAGTAGCATTTCCACGAAACTTCCTCCCGTTGGTCGATATCGTTACATTATCCCTCTGTCTGGAAGAAGTGACCACAGACGGAACGTCTCGTGAACGTTGCGACAGGAATGTTGTCAGATTGTTGAAACCTGACCACAGTTTGCATTTTTGGAGGGGAACCGTCTACGCATTGATCAAAGACGTTCATCAGGGTTTGGAGTTGAAGTCCATATGGAAGAGGTTGGATCTGAGATCAAGGGGGTTTACGATGCAGTAACGAGTATTGACGTAGATGGCAGTTATAAGAATGTTAGGGGAAACGTTATCGTTACCTTGTGAAGACTTTTACATGTACAGTGTAGTCCGGATGTGATGTAGATTATGGGCGGTTGCAAAGATTTAGTTTTAAGACTGATTGTAGGTTGAAATGTGACACATGAGAATGGACGCCCTGTGATAAAGTTCTTTGGTGCCAGTAAAAATGTTACTGGCAAGAATTGTCATTAATGTGATTAAACATACCAAAAGGATTGGACATTTTCACAGATAATACAACTATGAGCGTTATTTCACTAAACAAGTGATTATTAACACTGACAGAGGCAAAAGAACATATATTTGAACCAAGCATTTCTCCTTCTGACATTTTAACTCTTTTACGATGAATAACCAGCCATCTCTTTTCTCATCTTCTGAACGAATTAGCCTTTAATGCACAAATGGTTCTCAGTTACGAATGTTACACTTGTCTATACATCTGTCTGAACCTGACATCCTTTTGTTCTGAAGTATTATTATTGCTTACTGTTTAGTCGAAAGGTACCGCGACTATGACGGTAGATGTCGAATGTGATAAATATATCTCCTGGTTAAAGCGTTCACTTGTCAGATTGAAGGTCCGGTTTCAATTCCTGACATCAGTACGGTGTGTGAAGTCCATATCTGGTGTCCTCGACCATACCGCTTTCGGAATACTGCAAAATGTTGCGAAAAAGCAAACATTTACTTTAAATATTTGCTAAATTGCATTAATATGGATTTCCAAAGAAATCATTCATGTGATACAGAAATTAGCTGATTAAATCTTGCATACTGTCTGCGAATACAAGTTCAGCATGCGTATTCAGCACCAAATAAGGAGCCTGCCTTACAGACCATGAATGTGCAGGTATGGAGCAGCATGCTATCTCCGGGCTGGGCCATGTCTATCTACCATGCTACGTACACAAAGACTGAAGAATGAATAGATATTTACCATAATTTACAGTGATACAAAATTTTACATATTTCAATAGATATACAACTTTTTCTCAAAACATACAACCATTTATGTGAAATTAACTGATTAAATCTTACATACATTCCTGCGAATACAAGTTCAACATCCGTATTCAGCACCAAATAAGGAGCCCATGCTTGGTGATGAATGTCAAACGTGAACAACCTGCCTTACAGACCATGAATGTGCAGGTATGGAGCAGCATGCTATCTCCGGGCTGGGCCATGCCTATCTAGCCACTCGGGTCTTCGCCTGTGACGTCAAAGAATCAGGTTTTACAATACACTCAACACACACCATTCACAAACAATGTTGGCACCGTTGCTCCACTTCCTTGTTGTGAGAGGAAATTCCTGGAAGAGGCGCACAATGAACCATGGCCAGACCTGTCTTCGCCACGTGTTTCGCAGGAAAACATTAACAAAGGAAACAACAATATGATTTTGATCTGGTCCTGGTCGGAACTGTGTTCAGAAAGGTTAAGCCAGACGGTGGTCTCATTCATATGTATATCTTGACATGAGAAAGAGATTTAGGATGTCAGGAATCTGAAGTCGGGAGCATGTAAAGGAGTCGAATGACTGGAGGTGGACTTATTTGAGTTGTTCGTCCTGTTACAATGGTACAGGAATGAGGAGCAGTTGTAGTAGTAGTAGTAGTAGTAGTAGTAGTTGCAGTAGTAGTAGTTGCAGTAGTAGTTGCAGCAGCAGCAGCAGCAGCAGCAGCAGTAGTAGTAGTAGTAGTAGTAGTAGTAGTAAGTATTATTATTCCTTAGGTTTTAGTCAACCATCACGGTAGATGTCACGGTGCACAGCAGAAGAAGAAGAAGAAGAAGAAGAAGAAGAGGAAGAGGCAGATGTAGGGGGTATGTAAACAATCGAAAGTGGACCAGAAAATCCAGTGATCAATAACATGGGCATCGGATTTGATGACATGTGTCAACTAAGTCAGCGGGCCTGACCACCCGATCCTAGTTCCCTCTTACACAAGCATGATGAGTTCATTAATTCTACTCAGGATCTTCATGTAGTAGTAGTAGTAGTAGTAGTAGTAGTAGTAGTAGTAGTAGTAGTAGTAGTAGTAGTAGTAGTAGTAGTAGTAGTAGTAGTAGTAGTAGTAGTAGTAGTAGTAGTAGCACTCTTTGCCTGGAAATATATGCGTCACAGTTTCTATTTAAGATACAGGAGTACTAAGTATTAGCATTAGCACACGTTATAGTAATCGGATTACACAAACATCCGATAAAGAGATAGTTAACCGTCAAGAACATGTTGAGGTACTGATACCCAATTGAATTTACGATAACAAGGGAAATAATTCCAATCCTATTACTGGCCAAATGAGCAGTCATCATTCCGATCGAACGTATAAAGTGTTATTAGTGTCATTAAAAGCAGTTCCACCGGTATTATTACCGAGACCATTTGGGAGGCAATGCCATTTCCATGAAATTAATGCTGATAGATTTCACCCCTGAAAACGTTTAGGGGAATGTTCCTTCAAACATTCCCAATAGAAACTTTACAGTCATGATGATGAGTTTAAGTAGCTTTCCCGGTGGCACTAAAACAGCTTCGGTGTCCACAGTTCAGACACGATGATTTAAAAACACCAAGGAACATCACAAACAGGAAGAACTGTACTTTACTTTGCCTCATTGGAGTGAATGTGTATAATGCTCCAGTTGAGTGGACATGGTTGTGGGCAACGCTAATGGGAAGATTGGCTCCTGGATTACCACACTTCATTCAAAGAGTGCTGTATGAGCGTGTAACTGGTTAGGCTGCCAAGGTTCCACAAACAGTCCATGTTACAATGTCTTAATGAGCGTACACAGCACTAACTAACCATATGTGTGCTGCCTTGTGTATATTTTCTAAAGTCATCCGAATGGAGGGTTGCGGGAATAGGTTCGCCGTGTCGATCCCTTGACTCATTAATGTTGGAACACCTGCAACCCTACACTTTAAGTAATTTGTTTGTTTGGTATTTTTTGTTGTTTAACACCAGCAATCTTACAACTATAAAGCGGCGGTCTGCAACATACAGTGCAGTGATCAACAGCATGATTTATGCAACTGGGATACGATGACATGTGACAATCATTGGTTGTCATGTCTTCTTGCAAAGTCTTGATAAATAGCTAGTACATCATCTTTATTGCATAGTTAATATCATGTTGATGCTTCATTGATCAATAAGCTAGTTGTTGAAGAATATGAGAACAGTTGAGGTGGCCCAAGGGTCACTATCGATGATTTGAACAGCAGAAAAAGAACTACACAATGCACAGAACGGAATCGAGAATGGACGCAAACTCAAACTCGAATTACGTTTTACTTAATTTCCAGAACCGCCGTTTAAACCTGAATGAATATCATGTCAATGTTACAATATTCACACTATTGTAGAGTTAATATGATGTCAATGCTACGCAAAGAAATAAGAATTACACCACAAGCAATGTTTTTTGATGAGTTCATGAATATTGAAAAACACTCAATTTATCACCATGGCAGTTTTAGCTGTACTTGTGAGACACATGTGGTGTTTTTGAAAACGATGCTATTCTGCTCATCATACATGATGACACTTGTTTCACATTTCACGAAACCTAATACCTGAGTCCCTAAGCACTTATTTCTGATGCTTCATTATTTTATCTTTCATTGCTCTCTTTCCAAATCATGCAAGTTCATATTATTGAATTAAACAGTGGATTAACGGTTTCCCAGGAATTATCAGTCACTGTTTAAAGAATTCATGACTTCCTATCATTATGAACGTCGTGTACAGCGACAGCATGGTAATGGCAACGGCTTGTGAAGATGGCGATGTGCGAAATGGTTGCCGATCTCCCAGTGCAGGATCACGTCACTGCCTACTGGGTCATCTATCACAGATCATATTTTTGTTTCCAGATGATTAATCTAGGCTTGGGATAAATGTTTGTATTTATTTGATCGATACTGATATGATTGGAAGTTGTAGCGAAAAATAATGGTGATGTCAATCACCAAGGATGTACGGGAGTAGGTCAGGCAGCAGCCCCAGTCATTCAGCATCGCTGTAGGTGCAGAGCCTGGGTAACATCGGATGTAGTTACTGGTAACATAATTTGCGTAAGATGCGCCTGGAACCAGGATGTAGTGACTGGCAACATATGGTATAATGCCTTGTAACGTATGATCTAGTGACTAGTAACATATGAGGTAGTGACTGGTAACATGAGATGTAACTGGAACCAGAATGTAGTGACCGGTAACATAAAATGTATTGACTGCTACCAGGATTTAGTGACTGACACTAGGATGTGGTGACTGGTAACCGGATGAGGTGACTGCTACGAGGATTTAGTGACTGACACTAGGATGTAGTGACTGGTAACCGGATGAGGTGACTGCTACCAGGATGTAGTGGCTGGTAACATAAGGTAGAGTGACTGGTGACTGACTGTACCATAAGGTGTAGTGACTAAGCATATGATGTAGTGACTAGTATTAGGATGGAGTTACTGTCATAAGGTTGTGACAGCTGCAGTTGCAGTTATTCTGATGCACCAGATAAAACGTTGAACGTGAATGCGTCATAAGAAAATCATAAAAAGTTCATCATCGCCAACTTCCGGAATGTGTATTGTCAGATCATCACAGTTGTGCATGTCTAGCGTGATTACAATGCCATTTGCTATTATCAGTTCCTTAACGTCAGGAAAAACGTCACCTTCCCTGAAATAGATAGTTAGTTGTTACAGGAAACCAATGCATTATCTACCACTGCATTTACTTTACTGAAAGCGTCTCTGGCAGTTTGGAAGAACCTTGGTTTCGTGATGGTCGGTCATTCGTCCTATAATGGGTTTTCGTATCCAACCTCAGAGAAAAGCTCCACATCGTTCTGTTATGATTACCGCACATTGTCAGAATAGATTTTGATGCGGAGATATAACTGAAACAGTAATTGTTACAAAGAAACATGCGAGGAATATTAACCCGTTAAGATGGTCAGTTTCCTTGGCAACACTACCAGAGCTACCGTCTCCATCAACGTACTGATGTCGTGAGGACTGTTGTGCAGGGAATTACCTGTCGGTTTGATTCTTATGTCTCGTCGGTCTTAAAGGATGAATTATTTGTTAATTATTTGTGCACATTTTTTGGTTGTCTCCTACTTGAAATCATCTACAGCCACATTCGTGAAATCGACCGTGTTACTAGGGCACGGTTCTTGACATATGAATATTGTCTAAAGGGTGGGGTATTATCAGAACAAATAAAACAAAATAGAAAACAGATTTCGCTTGAAAATCTTCTTGAAAATACCTTGAATGATGGTGATCAGATGATCGTCAAGTGACTTTTATGTAAGACTCACCCTAACTACCTATCAGACTGAGAATGAACTTAAAACTACTACTAATACTATCCATGACATGATAACTAATACTATCCATGACATGACAGGGTGTTCATGGAACAATCCCTTCCTTCTTGCTACTTGTTCTGGACATTCTGGGAGATAAAGAATTTAAATTCAAGCTGACGGTTTCTGTCTCAAAATGTAAATTAAATATTTTGATTCTTGGCCATTGCCCTTGTCCCAACCGACCTGTGAAACCCCATACCAATAAAACTGCAGCGTGTCCTATGACAGCTGTAGTTAAAGAAGCGACATGTTTTGGTATAATGCGTTTTGCACACATCTATGCAGTGCTATAAATATACATTATATGGTTCATTGTACATTTTCTTAAAGCGGAAAAGACCATAGACCAGGAACAGATGAATCAGATGTGTCATTTGCTACCTTCTGTGTCACTTTTCTATTTACCTGTCATACTCTACTGATCATAGCGTTAGTTAGGTTTTTTAATGTTTTTATTCAATGCTACCATGACCTACTGATGATTTCAGATGTCATGCAAATGGTCTGTAAATAGAAACGGCAATACCCCATAATCATAAGATATGTCTTCAGATGGAGACTTTAATAGGACTGCTACTGTATCATGAATGAGCAGCTGTTTAATATGAATTATTATCAAATAGTGACGACACCAGGTGTTCGCAAAAAAGGTGTGTACATCCATACACTGCCACCATCACAAACACATGGAAATGTAAGTCAAATGTTCACCTGTGAAGCTACAAAATATCGGAACATGGTACAGAATATATGCAAGGGAATTGTTTGTGACGTCATTTTTGTCAAACGACATGATTATGGATACTTTGCGATATTTGTAAAGTGTTCGAATCTGAGTCACATGGACCAGTGGTTGGATTATGAGCAACGTCCAAAGCCGCCGAAGTAACTACCACGCCATCAATCAAATTACAGAACCTGACCTTTCGATCACCTCTTCAACAGGGAACAGACTACTGTAGACCTCATCTGACCAGTGGAACCCTACAGATTAGCGAGATGTCTGGCCAGGGTATGTAGACCTAATGAGACATCCCCTGACGTGAAGTAAGTCCATATATCCCAACTTTGTCCAATGTGAAGCTGAATAACTGACCTCCTCCCAGGTTGAGTCTGATTACAATAGAGACAAATGGATCTTGTGCACCGACATTACCTTAGATTAGATGTTGGTAATTAACGGTGACCTCAGGCAAACATAATTATATCAGTATTTCTGTTATTTTATGAACAGTTGGCATGCACTGGAAATGATATATATTGTACAATGTGGATGACTAATGTAACATTACTTTTAGCTCTGTATAAATGTCGTTCCTTGCAACAATTTCGAATTATATATGAATCAGAGCACAGAGCACGTTCCTTAAAATAATTGAAAAAATAACGAAATAATATTTTTCTTGAAGAATCAATCAATAAATAACATAATCACTTCATTATACCCATGAGTTCAGCGTAAGCGTTTATACATGTAGTATTCTGAACGTTTAAAGAGAGTAGTCTATGTACAGACATTGTTGTTGGGATGTGGTGATAACATGTTTTAGTGTTCTAGGTATATCAAATAATGTAAAGATGTAGATTTGTTCTGCTGGATATGTCCTAGAAAGCTTGTGTTTTCACTCCTTTACACGATGCATATTAAATAACTATTGTTGGATTTTGTGGTAACGAAATGTCGTTAAAGGGCCTGACTGAAAGTATTTTGGTTCTGTATTATTTCAAATCACATAACCTTTCATGTAAGAATGTTGATAAATATCCACCAGCACTACACTCCCAGTGAAGTTATGCCACAGAAGACGCACTTTATATAAATCCATTTCGTTTCGATCTATTTCCTGATGCTATACAGATCCCTCTATGTGTTTAACTGACGGGAAGATAAGATAAGATAAGATAGATAAGATAACACTTTGTTATCCCGAGGGAAATTTTGGTTACATCGTAAACAAAACACTGAATCACAACATACATTACAACAACGCTAAAATCATGCACATATAAATAAATACCAAACAAAGAGCACTAAGATATTGCAGTAAGATAGGACTAACATGCTGAGATAAAAGGTGAAAACAGTTTGTAAGAAGAAGCCTCATGGGATAAGATGGTAAAAAAAATATAAAAAATATTAACTGTTGTTAAAATAGCGAATACCAGCTGGTACAAAAACGGAACCTGTTTGTTCTGGCTATCGGCATGCGCAGACGGCGTCCTGATGGAAAAAATTCAAAATCATAATAGAGAATGTGAGAGCTGTCATTTACAATTTTCTGCACTTTTTTTTTAACAATTTGCTGCTCGTAAATTTGGCCGATAGGAGTTACTGATTCTGAGCCAATGATTTTGCGTGCTGTGTCAACTATTTTGTTGAGTTTAGCTTTGTTTTGAACAGTCAAGTTACCAAACCAACAAAGAAGGTAAAATACTTTGCATAAAAGTTTTGTAGAACAGAACCATGAGTGCACAATCAATTCTAAAAGTGTTTAAACGACGAAGGAAGTACAACCGCTGCTGACCTTTCTTGTAAACATAATCAACGTTATCGTTCCAGGATAATTTTGAATCAAGAACAGTGCCCAAATACTTGTATGTGTTTACAATTTCAATATCTTCGTTGTTGATTGAAATCTGGGCCAAAGGATCACAAGTTTTTTTTCTGAAATCCATAATCATTTCTTTTGTTTTCTTAGTATTTAAGATCAAAAAGTTGTCTTTACACCAATTTGTAAAGTTAGATACTTCATTTCTGTAGTCAAGGTCAGCAGATTTAAGAAGTGAAACAATAGCTGCATCATCAGCAAATTTGATGTTAAAACAGTTTGTTGCTTTACTAACACAGTCGTTGGTGTCAATTTTAAACAGAATGGGTGATAAAACACATCCTTGTGGTGCCCCAGTAGACAGGTTGGCAGTGGAAGACTTCATTCCGTTCACAGTAACACACTGAGGTCTGTCAATCATAAAGGCATTTATCCATTTGACTAAGTTACTGTTTACACACAAATTCGGAAGTTTTGACAGAAGCAAATGGGGTTGAATAGTGTTAAAAGCAGATGAAAAGTCCGCGAAGAGGATTCTAACGTATGCGCCATTGGTTTCCAGATGTTTGTAGATGAGGTTCAGGAGAGTAAGCGTAGCGTCGTCTGTACCCCGTCTCTGTCTGTGGGCAAACTGGAGTGCGTCGAGGTGGTCTTCTACTTCTTCTCGCACTAGTCGCTTTTTGATAATCCGTTCAAGACTCTTCATGGCTACAGACGTAAGGGCAACTGGACGATAGTCATTACACACTCTGGGATTTTGTATCTTCGGAAGTGGAACAATGTGAGATGTTTTCCATATGACAGATATCTGATGTTGGAGAAGAGTTTTTTGGAAAACACATTGAAATATGTCCCATAACTGATCACAACATTCCTTAAGAATCACAGGGTCTAATTTATCTGGACCGGCACTTTTGCGACTGTTCAAGTTTCTGAATGTTTCTCTCACGTCATCAGCAGAAATGTCAAGACGATCACTGACAGCCAGGTTATCCAGAATAACACTTCTTTCTTCCGAGAAATCATTAACATCGAAACGTGAATAAAAGTCATTAAGCTCGTTAGCAAATGCTAAACTGTCACTCACACTGATCTCCGATTGTTTCTTATTAGTTCCCAGGTTGGTTTTGAACTTTCACGCTGTTGTTGGTGGACAAGCCTTTGAAGTAATTCCGTCGGTATCGACCACTTTCTTCGGTCTTGTGTTGAGAGGACGGGTCGCCATACGATCTAAGGCCGTAGTTCTATGTTTCTCGTCCTTTATCCATCACAGGATCAGCGGGTCCTGGGTTCGAATCTAGACGCCCCGATTACCAAAACTTAATCTTCACCAAACGTTTTCAACTCTCAATCAGTTGACGCTTCGAGATCTAACTGACATATTTAATCATTTTTAGATACTCGTAGAATTAACCTATAAAGTGCGATAATCCGTTGGCGAGTGTACAGTCATAGATGTAACGACAATTTATATTCTTTTAAGATGAAAAGACGTCGGACCATCAATAGCATGAGCACGTGGTGACTATGACCACCCAAATATTGCTCTCCTTGAAGAAAAGGTTAAGGAAGAAAAAATTCGATACTGACAACTACCTTCAAAAGACAATGGGTAATTATTCCGGGCGATCATCGATCCATCCTGGTGTTAGTACCACACACGCGCATCTCACTTCCTGTGGAGCAACACTCTCGTGATGCCAGGAGGGCCAGGCTTTCCACAGGGATTCCTGGAAATGACTCGCAGAGATTAGGTTCTATAGAATCTACTCTAAAGCCATATTGTTTTCTTCAGTACTGAAATTGTTCTTCATAAGATCATGAATACGTCAGAGGTTGTTCTTCAGAATGCGAGGGTGGATAGATTAAGATCTTTCTTCTTCTCACTGTAACGAGGCGCTCGTTTTACCCACGGTCTGGGATATTTATACATCGCACCATGAACTATGAACATCCTTGTCTGATGGATTGAACTTAAGAGAAACATATATTCGTATCAACACATTCACACATTTAATGAACAGTATTAACTGTTTTACATTTGCATATTGTCTTAAAGTACATAGGATAATACCAGCACATTTTACACATTTTTGTAAGATTGCGCAAAATGATATTCATCTTATTGATTTAGCTGGTAGTTTAGGATTGAACATCTGTGTTTGTCGTCAACTGCACACAATCTGGTTTTCTGAGGTTTCATAATGTCTTTTCAAATATTTGATTTGTTTTGTTACCAATTTCCGAAGATTGATGTCAGTGCTGTGGGTTGACAGAGGTTAAGGTGACCTTACAATACAATGCCGGTTTCCAGATACTGAAGTTAATAAACGTGAGGTCATCCAGTATTTGCTGGTAAAGATTTGCCATCTTATTTGCAAATGTTCTTAAAAATAACATCAAAGGAAAGGTTATAATTATCTCTGCATGTTGGTGGTCTGTACTAATCCCGTCAGCATGAGCATCGATCTATGTAACTGGGATAAGATGATATGTGTTAATCGAGTTCGCCAGTCTGACCACCCGATTTCGTTAGTCAACTCTTAAGACAAGGATTGGTTGCTGCAGACAATTCTAACCCGGATGTTCACTGGTGCCGTCGTCAGTAAATGACACTAGTATCGCTCTACACTATACAGGTAGAACAAGTCTGACTTGTGTGAACCGCCTTTGCTCTCGCTAATGATATATGCTGATACAATTAATTTACACCACACTAACAGATTAACAGATTCCTGGGACATGTACATCGCAGTGCAAAGGAACCTGTGATGTGAGCTTTGTGTCTGTGCACATCCCAATTTTCTTTTCACAATCGTCATCACAACATACGGACTAGGTCCCGTTCCAAGAATACGACTGTTGTAAGCCTGTGTTAAAGTGTGAGAGTTACGATCGTCTCAGCGCCACGCATGTTTTGTGGAACGGGTCGTGGTCACGTGACTTGCCTTGTTATAAAACTCTCTGGTCCAAGTAATTTAATGAGGCATTCACCCTGGCGTGTTTTGGAAACGTAAATATCCTGTTTTAAGAAGTGTACGTGGTATTTAGCGTGCCTTGTCTTTTTCCTGGAGGACACTGATCTTTGACTGTGATTATGATAATAATAAAAGTTATGTCTGTAATTCGACAGGATTCACGGTAGTTCATTCGTAGTTGATAAAAAATGGGTAAACAAGGGTTACGTCGTATTTGTTGCTAAACACTGGCAGCTGTACCTACCTATCGCATATATTTGTATATTTAGTTGCATATATTCCCAATAAATATGCCTCTTCGATTCGTTTTCCTATCTTTCCGAATCTACTCAAGTATGATATTAAATATACTTCGCCATTCTACCAGCTGTCATGAAATGGGTGAGATACTTTTGAATGTGACGTTCAATATCACTCACTCACTCACTCACTATGATCTTACAGATTACTTGTTAGCAAGCGTCTAACTTGACATCCACCAAATAAAAAGTTGAAACAGATAAGCTCAGAGTAATGTTAATGGGTCCAAGACGCCATATTCTCACTGAAAATAACGTCATACACCTATAAAGGGGACACACGTTATGTCCTTAAAACCCGCGCCAATAACATTTTCTTGACCGATTCGAATTTAAACCATTAATAACGTTTTGGTTCCATTTTGTATTATCATTTACCCTGCGGACTCCTTCAGCCCCAACCAAATTCGTTTCGATTCTAACGTTTTGGTTCCATTTTGTATTATCATTTACCCTGCGGACTCCTTCAGCCCCAACCAAATTCGTTTCGATTCTTGAAAGGAAAAGAAGATGAAGTTAGAAAAGAAGATTACAGTGACTATTGCCTTTGTGGGTACACGTGCATCCGTGCTGAGCAAAACATTCACTCAATTAAATTAAATTCAAACTGAGAATTCATTATCTCTAGTTAAAGTAGTTATGTCTCCCTTCTATCACGCACATCGAGCGTTGGCATTCAAGGGAGTTTGGATTCAGTTTGTTTTAATTAACGACCCTCTGAACATCAATCCAGAAACTTTTTAGTCCTCTATAAAGTTTAACGCAATCTTATTGTTGATATCGCCGGCTCCGTTTAAGGCAGGGTTTTATATCTGGGTAAAGAAGAATGGCGGGAGGCAATTTTCTTTCGAGGGAAATCCATACGTTGCTATGTTTTTGACACAGTTGAGCGCGAGTTTCCTATTTGGAACTAAAACAGACACGGGCATATTAGAATACATGTCACGTAGTATCCACGACGTCACGTCACAACGTTACTCTGTTTACATACAGATGAACATTGATTTGACCACACTGATTGCATAACTGCTGGTGCTAAATTGGAATTTTGATTTAGGAATGAAATTCTTGGGTTCCCTTTCAAAAAGCTGAATAGGGACGGTGGGGTAGCCTAGTGGTTAAAGCATTCTCTCGTCACTCCGAAGGTCCGGGTTCCTCACATAGGTAGAATGTGTGGCGCCCATTTCTGGTATTCCCTTTCGTGATATTGCTGGAATATTGCTAACATCAGCGTAAAACCCTTCTAGCTCATAAAGCAAAATAATTTGTGCGTGTGACAATTAAAGCATTACATTCAGTGGGACTGTTTGGAGTCTGTGTGGGAGGTTTAGATACAACATTCCAAACCAGCATGTATTACCTATTTCAAAGTTGTCACTGAAAATGCTTTACAAATGAATAACCTGTGTCTTGTCTGTGAGTGCCGATGTTCAAGCGTTTACCTTGTTCATCTTCAAATATTTATCTCTCACTTCACAACAAATAAAATACAAATACATCTAAAAACCAGATAGTGACTTTGGCAATACTGATTGTGGGTTGTTCCGATCAGCAGCTGATATGACCAAAGTGTCCTAGTGTGCTTTCGTTCATATATTCAGATCCTCAGCACACATTAAGTAAGCCAACGGATTCTGTCCTGTGGAATTCATCCCCTATGTTCCAGCAAGACATGCGCCAGTAGTGCATGTGTCTGTAGCGTATGCTGACGTTGACGCTGATGTACACGTCTGTCAAGGCCATCCCACAGATGCTCTATCGTTTTCATCCGTGGATATGTGGAAGATCATTGCAGGACACCGGCATTTGAAACATGAAAAAAAAAACAAGCTAAATGGCGGCGGTTGGTAAATAATCGAGTCTGGACTCAATCCAGTGATCGCCACCATGAGCATCTACGCAACTGAGATATGATGACATATGTCAAGTCAACGAGTCTAACCCCCCGACCTTGTTAGTCGCCTCTTAAGACAAGCATGGGTTGCTGAAGACCATGTCAAACCTGGATCATTGACGATTCGTACTCTGGTGTTGTATTGAAAGCAAAAAACACAAAACAAAACAAAAACAAACACACAAAAAGCGTGAATTCAAACGCCAACAATGGGTGTCAATATGATCTAGCATAGTACTGTCCAGCGGTCCTCCCTTAAAAATGCGGATTTGATTAGTCATAGTGACGCCACACACGAGTACACGACCGTTTTGTACATTACTGACGTTTGTTGGCAACATCACGATTCATTAGGGGCATCACAAAACGTGGTCGTCAGACATATAGACGATATCTAGCTATATGGCTCTCTATTGATGATGTGTGTAGCAGTTTAACTAGCAGAATCTGGGTTTGGATCACTGTTTGGATACTGTTCTATTGAAGTTGACCTTGGACGGTGTGCTTCAGCCTGCTAATTATAGACTATGGAACATTGAACGTATTAGCCAGTATACACCAAACCTCTGCCATTCTCCACGATGTCAGTCACCTGAAGACACTGTTACAGACGCTGCAACGCCAGCTCAAATATAAACAAGGCTTGGCAACGTTGTAAAGATTTATACCCACATGACGCATCATAACAGAATACGATGTTGTAATCCTGGAAATAGACCCCCTTTACCAACCTGTTCAATGCCAATCAACCGGTTTTTTTGTTTCTGTAATGTATTGTATTTTCGTCCAAGGGTGTTCTTTCCTTTGAAATTGTGTTTGATCTTGAAACATAGTTAACATGAAGTGATAAATTCCTTTTATGGGATATTTGTAAGTTTGTATTCATAGACATCAGATAGACCAAAACTATTGACTGTTAAAAACACACTTTGGTCTATAAGAAACGCGTTTAATGTCGTGACCATCTGTTCCTGCCTTTATCTCAATAGAAAGAATCATTCTTTTGATACACCGAAATTAATCATTGCTGTACTTTACTTCACTCAAATGATGCAGATACTGTAAGTCCTATAACAATTTAACAAACACATTTACTGTAAGAAGTTTAAATACAACACAATTCTGTCTGGTGACGACTGTATTATATTCATTTAATTGTATCCTGTGTACTCTTGTTATCCTGCCCGGCGTATAGTATGAAGTGAAGAGGATACCGTGTTTCGGTAGGGTATCCAGATTAAATTTCGACATGGTATTGGAGTGGGTGGGCTAGCAATATTAATATGGGACATTCACATACACGCACTCATCCACGCACGTGAGAGTGCACGCACACGCACACGCACACGCACACGCACACGCACACGCACACGCACACGCACACGCACACGCACACACCCCAGGTAAATATAGATGCGTACTGAGTTATAGTGTAACATTAACGGTGTTCAGGCTGTGTACGAGCTGCTGGATGAGAATGTAGTTTTATTGTTCATCTGCCCAGGCATCTTGCCTGCAGCCATCAAGTGGGATAGTTACCATATCTGTCCACTTCTAGTCATTAGCATGCTCCAGTCGTGAGCCCAGACGTTAGCAGTGTCCAGAAATCACAGAAATATTGACCACATCAGTCCCAATTGGGTTGTGTCAGAAAGACTTGTGAAGTCCTGAGATCAGTTTTAAAAACCGACAAAAATCGACGGACATTAGTTTGGCTGAATAATTAGGCAAGTGAGTGAGGTTAGTTTTACGCGGCTTTAGAAACCTTCCAGTCATATCATGACGGAAGAGGAATCGAACCAGGATCATCGGCGTGACAAGTGAACACTTTAACCATAAGGCTATTCCACTGTCTCTTTCAGCTAAATAGAATAATCTCACCTTGAGAAATCGTGGCCCTGGTCCCTGGGTTGCTGTTACCGACCGTGGCCTTTTCATGGTCATGTGGACTGGTTGTCTGTTGCGTTATACCAAACAACGTTCGGGTACTTGTTGTTTCCCAACCTTACCCTCGGCACCAAGAGGATTAAACAACGGAAACTTCGAAATAACTGTGAAACGATAATTCTAAAGCATTCTTAAGTGATGTATCTAATTTTGTCTAAAGTCCATTGCTTGGTTAGAAGGGCTTAGTGTGAAGAGTATTTCATTAAATTGCACAAACACTTAAAATAGTTTATGTTCCAACATATAGCATGATGGACTTACGACCAATCAATGTTTTCTGGTCACAGTTAATCTGAAAGAGGTGCACGTGTACGCTAGGTGAACCTCCCAATCTCTAAAAGTATGATTAAAATAAATTAGACTGAAGTGAAGAGAGAAAGAAGATACTCTTCTTAAGATAAATGTTACGACAAATCAGATTAACCCAAAAGCAAACAAGTCTAGCCTAGAAAAAATGATTCTCGTCTTGGAGAACCATCAGATATTGAAGAGAAGTAGAAAGCTTTATCCCGGCGGTATAGCGAATGAACATACCATATGCATCATGTGTCATATTTGGGATTTCATTTTCTTAGTAAAGTACAAATTCTAGTACCTTTTTTGGTTAAGTCCCATCCGGGATTCGAACCCGCACCCTCAGAGTCAAACACCTAGTCGCACGCACACAAAGTCATACCATATGGTCCAAAAACGATAACTTTTTCACCTGGCTACAATAGGCCATTAGTTCTTTGATAAAGACAACGCCGCTAAATATATTAAGCCATTTATCATCTTCCCAGAACACAGGAGAGGAAAGATCAATATAACAGTTTAACTGCTTTCAGCAAAGTTCAGAAGAAACTTCAGCGTATGACGTCAGATATCATTGCATCTGACACATAACTGGCACACCCTATACAGCTAGATGCATACTTCAAAGGGTCACACAGCACTTCGATAATTAAGACAGCCATCGAATACTTGACAGACAATGAAGGGACATTTGGGGGAATCAAACATCTTGAAAACAGCTATCAAAACTGCTTGTTTTGCACATTCTTCTTGGGCAAATTGTCAAGTGAATTAAAACCGGTGATATGACTCAAGGTGGGCGCTCTAGAGACAAGGTATATACTGTTTGTTTATACGAATTCTTTAATTTGGTAGAACGATATGTTGAGGTTTTATTGTTTGTTTTGCTTATCTTCCAACTGATAACACAACAGTTGTAAAATAAATCAGGAAATGGGTCGAAGTTCAAACTGGGATGTAAGAACGTTAAAAATGAAATACTGGTACTGGTGTTTTGTATAGAAAAGCAATTTTGTTTAGCTCAGTACATAATGTAGCCACATGTGCCTTTCCATGTTCTCAATGTTGTACATTTGCGGTTTTAAGTGCGGTTAGCAAATACAAGTTTTACCATTACGCCAAATCAAACTTGTGTTATTTCTCACACATGAACGAAAAAATATTGCTGGGCGTTCGCAAAGTTTTGGTCACGTGTTTGTAAAGCAAGGCAAACCTATATCTTTAGCATCAGTTCATGGCAAGTATTCTACCTATAAAGTCCTATTTCACTTTGGCAAAGACTGAAGAGACAATTTCCTTGCCATCTTGGTCTGGCAGTATTTGCCGACTTTAACAAATTGTGTGGAAGATAGAGAGAGATACGGCTTGATGGGACGCTATGCACCATAATGGCACTGTCAATGACACGTATCGTAATTGTGGTATGTACTAGGTGTATTGCCGGAGTGTGGGAGAAGGTCAAGGTGCCCCTGATCGTCAGGGACAGCTGGGTAAGAGAACCAGTACCAGCAGGAGAAAGGGTCGGCATGTACTTACTATGGGAAACGCAGATCTTGCAAACGCTACAATGAGATCACTGAGAGATCCGTGACGATCGGGGTTACAGTTAGCCTTCATCAACATGTGCTTGTTGCAAGAGGCAACAGACGGTCAAGTTCGCCTTAACCAAGAACAAAAATCAGTTTAAATGCTTCAGTACCACTGTCAATTGGAAAGATTTATATGACATCTGTATCTGAACAGTACTTAGCCTAGTTTTGGAGGTGAATACATGCTGAAAAAACGTTCTTAAGATTGTTATTCGTAGGCAGTTTTATACTACAGTTGCTAATTGTCTGGTACTCCAATATAGTTTCTTGGTTTCATTCCGAATCTATATACTCACAGATTGTTTGGTTCAAATTTAATTGAAATTTAGAATTCGGTACCAACAATACCACCCACACTCCCGTCATGCCCGGTTTCAATGAAATCGTTCTTAAACACATGAACATTTATGAGAGTTTGGGCACTTCCCTTGCACATGGCATGCATGTAGATAACCACCCACCCATCTTACCTTGCACATCGATCTCACTGATGCTACTTTGAAAGATCTCGTGAAGTACCCAATCGCGACTGCCATCACCGGGGTTTATGTGATGCTCATTACCAGATTGCCGATATGTTTGGATCCCACATCCCGACCACCATGGGTTAGCGTTATTTCATTTTTTCATTGTGTTGTAAATGCTTGGATAATGCAACATGGTACTTCTATCCTATGATAACGTGATCACAGAACAGATTTAATGATTTATATATGAGCTGAAACACGAGTGAACCGTCCCTTTTATGACCTCTAAAACGATACAGGGCAACACTGTGACCGACACCTGATAACAATATCATCAGATAACACCTACCATGGTATAATCGCGATAACGGCACAACACAGTGGAAGGAAATGGTATCGTGAATAATGCAATAACCATTCACGCTTACTGCTGTAGTAGTGACGTCAGGGAAACGTGCGGCTGTAAACAAGATAAGCATCGTGTTTACAGATTCCTGACCTCAGTGTTGATAAACACTCGACTTCGCTGAGGCACAGCATTGTTCTATGATAGTCATGGCAAAGAAAAGAGATTTATGTTATTCATAATTCTCCACTTTGTGTTAACACGATGTGATTGTTGATTACTTGACACCCATCACATTTAAGAAAGATTTATAAATATTTAGAATTTTCAAATATACAAGAACGGATTCAGATATGACATGAACAACAAGAAGCATACCGTCCCTGCCGGAAAGTTTAATTTAAATTCAATACCACGCCAAAAGTAGACATGATGTACATATTCGTGGGGCAGGAAATTTACATTTGTACATTAATCGCATTCCAAACATTCTTCCAATTGGAGTTAGTGAGTGAGGTTAGTTTTACGCCGCACTCAGCAATATTCCATCTATATAACGGCCTTCTGTAAATAATCGAGTCTGGACCAGATAATCCACTGATCAACAACATGAGCATCGATCTGCTCAACTTTGGGAACCGATGACATGTGTCAACCAAGTCAGTGAGCCTGACCACCCGATCCCGTTAGTCGCCTCTTACAACAAGCATAGTCGGCTATTATGTCAAGTATGGGTTACTCAGGGCCTAATCTACCCTTCGGACCGGGTCATTTCATATATAGGCATAATAATCCACGAACTGAACGGTTCTGGTAGACATATTCAACTAGGCTCCTCTTATATGAATCTCCTGGAACAAGTCACAAATACTTTCCCCTCGAAGACACAGTGTACCTGTTGATAATATCACTGGTTAGAACGTCATCGGATTATAACGCGATAATTTACGAGAAAGGATTTGCATTCCCTGGATATGTCATCACACTGACAATGACAATTAACCTACCGTTTTCAGAAATAATGTTCTAATTCTCCTGTGAAAATGTCACTGTTTATGCCATATTGTACAACCAACTGGTGAACTGAAAACCGGTATTCAGTGTACAATGTCCAACCTTCAAACGGAAAACGAGCCCAAATTCATATTCTCAGAGTGAGTAGTGAACACTTCATCTCTAGAATGTCAAATGTGTTTGGAACCAAAAGAATGCAACAGTCTCTGCCAGCAATTACCACATGGCCATCGAGATGATATTCCAGGCACTCAGTATGGCTTACACTATCATATCGGTATTTATGACTATGGGGGTTTTAACATTGTATCTCAGCTGCATACATCGATGATCATGATGTTGATCACTAGATTTTCTGTTGAAAACTCGATACCTTGGAGACTGCCGCTAAATAGCATGGTACCCACTGGCATGGATTGCTGCTCATTCTATCAACCACCTGTTTGTCGTCTACCATTTATCATGTTTCTTCTGTGTGCTTTTGGAATAGTATTACCATACCACCATCTGGAATTTGAAATAGCTGCTGCACTAGTCCACTCAATTCAGTGTTTACATGACATAACAGTCACGTTAACGTCCCAAGTACTGTTTTTCTCTCGTAAAACGGCATCCAACAAGACATCTAAAATAGCTGACTTCTAAAATATTCTGTACAACTCAACCATGTTCACACTTTGGAGATACTTTTTCTTTATCAACTGCTGTTGTAAAAGTTCATGCTTGTAATTATTTACATGGCAAACGTTTCCGTTTACCTTCAACAATACGTCGTCTATCAGTTGCCGAGTTTTTGTCAAGCACCTCCATGGGGAAAAACGACGTGTTTACGTCTGTAAAGTGTATTGTGAAAGAGATGTGAAACACTTTGAAATATGCCAGTTATTTCCGTCCACGAGGTGCAACTGAAATGGAGTAAGGAGTGGATATTTTCATATGGATGATATTTGACAGCCGGAACTATGTAATAATGTGTGTTTGATAACGGAGTGAAACGGACACGATGTCTGTAGAACATGGTCATGACAGATTATGAGACTGGGGACAGTAGCAATTGACAGGAACGACTTTGGAATAACCGGCAGTCTGATGTTAACCATACGGAAGAGATTAGATTAAGTATGTCCCTGTATGTATAATTCATAGCCGTTCCCTGCTTTCTTACAAAATGCATATTATATAGTCGGAATTGTAGAATGGACTGTTTGGGCAGGGAAGTCTTATTTGAATGTGACAGTTTTCTTACTAACATGGGGTCTGGTGTCTCTTATTGGACAGGCATTAGAAATAAGGTCTCTACACGGCATCATGGACGAGTAAACTTCCTTCCGTTGGTCGATATCGTTACATTATCCCTCTGTCTGGAAGAAGTGACCACAGACGGAACTTCTCGTGAACGTTACGACAGGAATGTTGAAACCTGACCACAGTGGCTGTGGCAAAGATTTAGTTTCAGTACTGAGTGTAGGTTGAAATGTGTTTATTCATTTTCAAAGACACATGGGAATGGACGCCCTGTGATAAAGGTCTTTTGTGATGGTGAAAATGTGAAAATTTTCACAGGTAATACAACTATGAGCGTTATTTCAATAATCATAAATGTGATTAAACATGCCAAAAGGATTGGACATTTTCACAGATAATACAACCATGAGCGTTATTTCATTAATCACAAAATTAATGTGATTAAACATGCCAAAAGGATTGGACATTTTTACAGACAATACAACCACGAACGTTATTTCAATAATCATAAATGTGATTAAACATACCAAAAGGATTGGTCATTTTCCCAGCTAATACAACTATGATCGTTATTACACTAAACAAATGATTATTAACACTGGCAGAGACATATATTTGAACCAAGCATCTCTCCTTCTGACATTTAACTCTTTCACAATGTACAACCAGCCATGTCTTTTCTCATCTTCTGAACGAATTAGCCTTTAATGCACAAATGGTTCTCAGTTACGAATATTACACTTGTCTATACGTCTGTTTGAACATGACATCCTTTTGTTCTGAAGTATTATTATTGCTTACTGTTTAGTCGAAGGGTACCTCGACTATCACGGTAGATGCCACGGTACACAGAAGAAGAAGAAGAAGAAGAAGAAGAAGAAGAAGAAGAAGAAGAAGAAGAAGAAGAGGAGGAGGAGGAGGAGGTAGAAGAAGTAGCAGATGTAGGGGGTATGTAAACAATCGGAAGTGGACCAGAAAATCCAGTGATCAGTAGCATGGGCATTGGATTTGTTGACATGTGACAACCAAGTCAGCGAGCCTGACCACCCGATCCTATCAGTCATCTCTTACGACAAGCATGAGTTCATTAATTCTACTCAGGATGTTCACGTAGTAGCAGCACTATTTGCCTGGAAATATATGCGTCACAGTTTCTATTTAAGATACACGAGTACTAAGTATTAGCATTAGCAGTCGTTATAGTAATCGGATTACACAAACATCCGATAAAGAGATAGTTAACCGTCAAGGACATGTTGAGGTACTGATACCCAATTGAATTTACGATAACAAGGGAAATAATTCCAATCCTATTACTGGCCAAATGAGCAGTCATCATCCCGATCGAACGTATAAACTGTTATTAGTGTTATTAAAAACAGTTCCACCGGTATTATTACCGAGACCATTTGGGAGGCAATGCCATTTCCATGAAATTAATGCTGATAGATTTCACCCCTGAAAACGTTTAGGGGAATGTTCCTTCAAACATTCCCAATAGAAACTTTACAGTCATGATGATGAGTTTAAGTAGCTTTCCCGGTGGCACTAAAACAACTTCGGTGTCCACAGTTCAGACATGATGGTTTTAAAACATCAAGGAACATCGCAAACAGAAAGAATTGTACTTTACTTTGCCACATTGGAGTGAATGTGTATAATGCTCCAGTTGAGTGGACATGGTTGTGGGCAACGCTGATGGGAAGATTGGCTCTTGAATCACAACACTTCATGCAAAGAGTGCTGTATGAGCGTGTAACTGGTTAGGCTGCCAAGGTTCCACAAACAGTCCATGTTACAGTATCTTAATGAACGTACACAGCACTAACTAATCATATGTGTGCTGCCTTGTGTATATTTTCTAAAGTCATCAGAATGGAGGGTTGCGGGAATAGGTTCGCCGTGTCGATCCCTTGGCTTATTGATGTTGGAACACCAGCAACCCTACACTTTAAGTAATTTGTTTGTTTTGTTGTTGTTTAACACCAGCAATCTTACAACTATAAAGCGGCGGTCTGTAACATACAGTCCAGTGATCAACAGCATAACCATTGATTTACACAACTGGGATACGATGACATGTGACAATCATTGGTTGTCATGTGTTCTGGCAAAGTCTTAGGATAAATAGCTAGTGCATCATCTTTATTTAATATCATGTTGAAGCTTCATTGATCAATAAGCTAGTTGTTGAAGAATATGAGAACAGTTGAGGTGGCCCAAGGGTCACTATCGATGATTTGAACAGCAGAGAAAGAACTACACAATGCACAGAACGGAATCGAGAATGGACGCAAACTCAAACTCGAATTACGTTTTACTTAATTTCCAGAACAGCCGTTTAAACCTGAATGAATATCATGTCAATGTTACAATATTCACACTATTGCAGAGTTAATGTGATGTCAATGCTACGCAAAGAAATAAGAATTACACCACAAGCAATGTTTTTTATGAGTTCATGAATATTGAAAAACACTCAATTTATCACCATGGCAGTTTTAGCTGTACTTGCAAGAACACATGTGGTGTTTTTGAAAACGATGCTATTCTGCTCATCATACATGATCACACTTATTTCACATTTCACGGAACCTAATATCTGAGTCCTTAAAGACTTATTTCTGATGCTTCATTATTTTATCTTTCATTGCTCTCTTTCCAAATCATGCAAGTTCATATCATTGAATTATACAGTGGATTAACGGTTTCCCAGGAATTATCAGTCACTGTTTAAAGAATTCATGACTTCCTATCATTATGAACGTCGTGTACAGCGACAGCATGGTAATGGCAAGATGGCACATGGTTGCCGATCTCCCAGTGCAGGATCACGTCACTGCCTGCTGGGTCATCTATCACAGATCATATTTTTGTTTCCAGATGATTAATCCAGGCTTGGGATAAATGTTTGTATTTATTTGATCGATACTGATATGATTGGAAGTTGTTGCGAAAAATAATGGTGATGTCAATCACCACGGATGTATGGGAGTAGGTCAGACAACAGCCCCAGTCATCGCCGTAGATGCAGACCCTGGGTAACATCGGATGTAGCGACTGGTAACATCAGATGTAGCGACAAGTAACATAGGATGTAGCGACTGGTAACATAAGGTGTAGTTACTGGTAACATAAGATGTAGCGACTGGTAACATAGGATGTAGCGACTGGTAACATAAGATGTAGCGACAGGTAACATAGGATGTAGCGACTTGTACGATGATGTAGTGACTGGTAACATAGGATGTAGTCACTGGAACGAGGATGGAGTTAGTGGTAACATCGGATATATTGCTTTGAAACGTATGATGTAGTGACTAGTAACATGTGAGGTGGTGACTGGTAACATAAGATGTGAATGGAACCAGGATGTAGTGACCGGTAACATGAGATGTATTGACTGCTACCAGGATGTAGTGACTGGTATCATCGGATATAGTGCCTTGTAACGTATGATGTAGTGAGTGATACTAGAATGTAGTGACTGGTAACAGGAGGTAGTGACTGACACTAGGATGTAGCGACTGGTAACTGGATGAGGTGACTGCTACCAGGATGTAGTGGCTGGTAACATTAGATATAGTGACTGGTGACATGAGGTAGTGACTGTAACATAAGGTGTAGTGACTAAGCATATGATATAGTGACTTGTATGAGGATGGAATTACTGGCATGAGGTTGTAACACCGGATACAGTGACTATTAAAGGACCACTAAACTCAATTTTTTGGTACTCTTTTTATCACTGCATATGAAAGACTTTGGGTTAGTCATAAACGAAACGCCATTTTCTTTTTTAAAAAGCTTGTGGTTAATTAATACCGAGCGCTTAAAAGTTGCTAAAAAGCCGTCTGCTTCTCTCTCGCCCGCAAACGAAACCTCAGACAGGTTACGTAACTCTGTCGCCAGAGCCCTGCAGTGACGTCATAGAAGGAACGGTTTCCAGTTAAATGTATAGAAAATGTGTAGGAAGCTCGTCATTTTGCTGATTTCTCGACGTCACCAAAGACATACCGAACTGTTGTGTTGCCGTCAGTTGTTCCTTGGGGTCGGGTGATGGTGTCACCATGCACAGATTTCCACCAGACTCCGTAGTTTGTGCTTAAATTGGTAGTTATAGTGTGTGCGAAGTGAGCTTTGTGGAAGCCTGTGGTATATACTAAATCGGATGGTTCGCCCCCTACCACGCTTCCAGGATAGAAAATGGAGTTCAAGTTTCATCGAGTTTATAAAATCAAGACTGCTTACTACACATTGCTGACCAAAAGGATTTTGCATGGATATAACGTTTTCTTCCTAGGAAACGAGGTTGTGGTCGAAGTGACAGTATTGTCGTAAGTAATATTATATTGACCCCTTATATTGACCGATTCCAAGAGTGAAATTGTTATGTTACAAGCAATACATATTTTACTACCAGCAGAAAGTAAAGTCGGTGAAAACAAACTTAAATAGCATTCATCCTCAGACAGGGCGCCGCCATTTTTTAAAATCGTGAAGTCACGGGCTAAAGTCCGTTAGAATTATTGAGATTATGATTTGTTCTCATCACGTTAGAAAATCAAAACTAGTTTTTACTGGTAGTTAAATATGCATTTGAATCATGGCCAAAAGGATTGTGCATGACACAACTTTTAATATAAGGACTTCTTCCAAGGAAGCAAGGTGCTGGTCGAAGTGACATTTATATTGCAAGCAATGTTATGTTGACCTCCACCTCACTTCCAAGAGTGAAATTGTTATGTTATAAGCGATGTCATGTAAATTCCTAATGTCCATCAATAAAATACATATTTTACTACCAGTAGAAAGTAATTGTCGTTTTGTAAGTCGGTGAAAACAAACTTAAATAGCATTCACCCCACGACCGGGCGCCGCCATTTTTTAAAATCATGAAGCCAAATCCATTTGAATTAATGAGATTATGTATGGTTTATTCTCGTCAAGTTAGAAAATCAAAACTACATAAATATGTATTTGAATCATTACCAAAAGGAGTTTGCATGACACAACCCGTAACATAACCTAAGCGAGTTCGGCGTCAAAGTGAAAATACTGCACGATAAATTTCTTCTCTTGCTAAATTTACTTGGTTTGTAACGTTCACACACCAGTATGTAGACACTCGTCAATATATGTCTTTATACTTGGTCTCATAATCCTAATTACTTTATAATCATACTTGTTTGCATTTTGAAACTTAATAAAAAGAAGCGATCTGCGAATGTATAACAGGAATGTAATATGTAGACATTTCATAGTTTTCTTGTATGAATCATAATTCGCACCCACGCTCTAGTGTATGTCGTCTGCATCATTACACTTAACGACGAAAACAATGATTCTGTTGAAGCTACGACAACGTATTAAAACCAAAAATACAAACATTAAAATTAAAGTTATAGGAGCAATGTCAGGCTATTACCTTCTTCGAGGAATGTATCCATCAATATCCACAAAAACGAGTGATATGTAATTCATCTGCAGATTTCCCTAGTGATGTGTCTTTTAAAACGTGATGTATCGTTTCAGGTTTTTCACATTGCTGTATAGTTTCATTCGTTACCCAAGATAGCACACCTGGCAACTAATTGCATAACGTGCGTCATTCTTTTTAAAAAGTTATTTAGTTAGCCAATAATGAGCAATCAATCAATGTATTGGCGGTTAATCCTTTGAAAGAAGGGCGTTGTTTTACATAGACACAGACACGACAGTGTGTATTCAGTATAGATTAGTAAATGTACATACATAAACACTACCTTTTGACAAATCCCCATTTGAATCCCCATAAAACTAATTAATCAGTCAGCGTGTTATCGGTTAATCCTTTGATCGATCCAGGCAATAGAAATGCCAAATGGGGGCCTTTGTCGGGTAATCTAAGTGGTGTTACCACTAATTATACCTGTTATAAATTCATTAACTGAGCATCAAGTGAATGATGACAAATAACGTGTAGGTTTATACCACCTAACACCGATTACAACCTAGCGACACCAAGTGATTTTGACAGAATCGTCTATGAAAACAAGTGTTGTAACTCGGAAACTAGGCAAAGCAGGAGACAAAACTAAATGATTGTAGATTGTGAGAACATATAGCTTTCATTTTTCTCAACAGCTTTCGCGATTTCAGGTTTGTACAAACCTGTAAACGAAATAGTTCAACCCCTGAAATGTAGATGAATATTGCACAGACCCTCATTTCTATACCCACTATTACGTCACGGAGACGCGCCTCTCTGATTGGTTGAAATTTCGTTTCCGGCTGAGAATTTTGCACTGTTGACAAAAAGGTCGATTTAAGGTACTTAAAAATCGAAATGAGCATTTTAAATGACGGGTTTTCATTAATAACGATGTCAGCAAGTGATTTTGCGTGTGTGCCCTATTAGAGTATATGTGACCTTTAACACATGTAATCGGATGTAATGGTTGGTAACAGGATATAGTGACTGGTAACATCGGATTTAGTGACAGTTAGCATCGGATGTACTGACTGCTAACAGTATGCATAGACTTGTGAATGAAAGAAGTCAATGCACAATGAATTAATTACAGTAATGTAGAAGTTCCGAATGTCCCTTAATTCTTTTGAGCAGTACGTCGAACAGTGATTGCATAATTTGATTACTGAACATGATATGATGTCCCTTACGAATTTTCCTTAAACTACAACTACATCATTTGTTTGCGACATTTACCATCAGGACATTACTGACAGCTGCAGTTGCAGTTATTCTGATGCGCCAGATAAAACGTTGAACGTGAATGCGTCATAAGAAAGTCGTAAAAAGTTCATCATCGCCAACTTCCGGAATGTGTATTGTCAGATCATCACAGTTGTGCATGTCTAGCGTGATTACAATGCCATTTGCTATTATCAGTTCCTTAACGTCAGGAAAAACGTCACCTTCCCTGAAATAGATAGTTAGTTGTTACAGGAAACCAATGCATTATCTACCACTGCATTTACTTTACTGAAAGCGTCTCTGACAGTTTGGAAGAACCTTGATTTCGTGACGGTCGGTCATTCGTTCTGTAATGGGTTTTCGTATCCAATTTCGGAGAAAAGCTCCACATCGTTCTGTTATGATAACCGCAGATTCTCAGAATAGATTTTGATACGGAGATATAACTGAAACAGTAATTGTTACAAAGAAACATGCGAGGAAAATTAACCGGTTAAGATGGTCAGTTTCCTTGGCAACACTACCAGAACTACCGTCTCCATCAACGTACTGATGTCGTCAGGACTGTTGTGTAGGGAATTACCTGTCGGTGTGGTTCATATGTCTCGTCGGTCTTAAAGGATGAATTATTTGTTAATTATTTGTGCACATTGTTTGGTTGTCTCCTACTTGGAATCATCTACAGCCACATTCGTGAAATCGACCGTGTTACTAGGGCACGGTTCTTGACATATGAATATTGTCTAAAGGGCGGGGTATTATCAGAACAAATAAAACAAAATAGAAAATAGATTTCGCTTGAAAATCTTCTTGAAAATACCTTGAATGATGGTGATCAGATGATCGTCAAGTGACTTTTATGTAAGACTCACCCTAACTACCTTATCAGACTGTGAATGAACCTAAAACTACTACTAATACTATCCGTGACATGATAACTAATACTATCCATGACATGACAGGGTGTTCATGGAACAATCCCTTCCTTCTTGCTACTTGTTCTGGACATTCTCGAAGATAAAGAATATAAATTCAAGCTGACGGTTTCTGCCTAAAATGTAAATTAAATAATTTGATTTTTGGCCATTGCCCTTGTCCCAACCGACCTGTGAAATCCCATACCAATTCAACTACAGCGTGTCCTATGACAACTTCAGTTAAAGAAACGACATGTTTTGGTATAATGCGTTTTGCACACATATATGCAGTGCTATAAATATACATTATTGTTCATTGTACATTTTCGTAAAGCAGAAAGTCCAGGAACAGATGAATCAGATGTGTCATTTGCTACCTTCTGTGTCACTTTTCTATTTACCTGTCATACTCCACTGATCATAGCGTTAGTTAGAATTTTTAAATGTTTTTATTCAATGCTACCAAGACCTACTGAGGATTTCAGGTGTCACGCAGATGGTCTGTAAATAGAAACGGCAAAACCCCATAATCATAAGACATTTCTTCAGATGGAGACTTTAATAGGGCTGCTACTGTATTATGAATGAGCAGCTGTTTAATATGAATCATTATCAAATAGTGACGACACCAGGTGTTCGCAAAAAAGGTGTGTACATCCATACACTGCCACCATCACAAACACATGGAAATGTAAGTCAAATGTTCACCTGTGAAGCTACAAAATATCGGAACATGGGAATTGTATGTGACGTCATTTTTGTCAAATGCGCTAAAGATAACGCCAAGATTATGCATATTTTAAGATATTTTGTAAACTGATCGAATCTGAGTCACATGGACCAGTGGTTGGATTATGAGCAACGTCCAAAGCCGCCGAAGTAACTACCACGCCATCAATCAAGTTACAGGACCTGACCTTTCGATCACCTCTTCAACAGGGAGCAGACTGCTGTAAACCTCATCTGACCAGAGGAACCCTACAGATTAGCGAGATGTCTGGCCAGGGTATGTAGACCTAATGAGACATCCCCTGACGTGAAGTAAGTCCATATATCCCAACTTTGTCCAATGTGAAGCTGAATAACTGACCTCCCCCCAGGTTCAGCCTGATGACGTTAGAAACAAACGGATCTTGTGTACTGACATTACCTTAGATTAGATGTTGGTAATTAACGGTGACCTCAGGCAAACATAATTATATCAGTGTTTCGGTGATTTTATGAACAGTTGGCATGCACTGTAAATGATGTACTAGTATATTGTACAGTATGGATGACTAATGTAACATTACTTTTAGCTCTGTATAAATGTCGTTCTGAACTTATAACAGTTCTGAATTAAATATGAAGTAGGACACGTTCTCTAAAAATATTTTAAAAGATAAATATATAGGATGAAATAGTATTTGATAACAAAATCAGTAAATAAATAACACAATCAGTTCATTCTTTCCGTGAGTTTGATGTAAGCCTGTATATCTACATGTAGGTTACTGTGTGTTCAAAGTTCCTTAAAATAATTGAAAAAAAAATTAAAATGAAATAATATGTTTATTTAAAAAAGTAATCAATAAATAACATAATCACTTCATTATATCCCCGAGTAAGCGTTTATACATTTAGTATTCTGTATGTTTGAAATGAGTAGTCTATGTACTGACATTGTTGTTGGGATGTGGTGATAGCATACTTTAGTGTTTTATATATATTAAATGATGTGAAGATGTAGGTTTGTTCTACTGGGTCTAGAAAGCTTGTGTTCTTACTCCTTTACACGATACACATGTAGTAAATACTGTTGGATTTGTATGAACGAAATACCATTGAAGGACCTGATTGGATTTTGGTTCTGTTATATTTCAAATCACATAAACTTCATGTAAGAATGTTGATAAATATCCACCAGCACTACACTCCCAGTGACGTTATGCCACAGATGACGCACTTTATATAAAGCCATTTCGTTTCCATCGATGTCCTGATGCTATACAGATCTCTGTTCGTGTTTATTTGAGTGGAACTTTCACGTTGTTGGTGGTGGACAAGCCTTTGAAATAATGTCGTCGGCATCGACACGTTGTTCCGTTGTTCAAAGTTTCTCGTCTTCTATCCATTTACGGATCAGCGGGTCCTTGGTTCGAACTTAGACATTTATCTTCACCAAAAGCTTTCAACCGTCGATGAGCTGACGCTCCGAGATCTACCTGATATATTATGAAATTAGAAATTCAATCATTTTAAGAGAGAATCAACGTATTGAGTACGGGAAAGGGTATGATCTCTCCTCTTGCCATAGATCTGTTGGCGAGTGCATATTAGGACAGACTCCATCCATGTTGTGAGGGTCGACCTTGAAGACCGATATCCTCGTAACCTGAAAACACGAACCGATCCTAACACAATAACAACTGGCCTGCCCAATTAATAATGAATTTTCAACCCTCTGCTACGTTTGGAATATTGTCCTCTGTTGTGTAATGAGGAATTCATTTACTGCTAACAGGTCGACTGAAAGACTTTTGCAAGCAGTCTCTACTTTATTTTACCATTAAGAGATGACAGCCTTAAACATGTTTACAATTGTAGTCACCAGAAAGTACTCCTCTCCAGATGACACCACCTAGCTTCAATTACCCTGACTAGCTAATAGCGCAGCCAAGAAAAGAACAACGGTCTCCCCAGAAAGCAGCCATGGATGTAACGACAATGTATATTCTTTTAAGAAGAAAAGACGTTGGACCATCTATAGTATGAGCAGGTATTGACTATGAAAGCCCTAATATTGCTCCCCTTGAAGAAAAGATTAAGGAAGAAAAAAATCGATACTGACAACTACCTTCAAAAGACAATGGCTAATTATTCCGGGCGATCATCGATCCATCCCGGTGTTAGTACCACACACGCGCATCTCACTTCCTGTGGAGCAACACGTAGTCTCGTGATGCCAGGAGGGTCAGGCTTTCCGCGGGGATTCCTGAAAATGACTCTCACAGATTAAGTCCTGCAGAATGTCAGAAGCTGGGATGGCGGTTATGAGGAAACGCAAGCTCCATATCAGAACGGTTTGAGCGACTCTAAAGCCATTGTATTTTCTTCTCTATCATTGTGAGGAGACTGCATTGCCAGGTATCACGTCCATTCACGTCTCTGGAATTGTTTTTGTGACTGAGCTTCGAATATCATTTTTTTCAATGGTGTTCTTTTATGACGACTTGTTCTTCATAAGATCATGAATAAGCCAGAATTTGTTCGTCAGAATGCGAGGGCGGATTCATTATGACCTTCCTTCTTTTCACCGTAACGAGGCGCGCTTTTCACCCACAGTCTGGGTTATATACACATGGCACCGTGAACTATGAACAGCTGGTCTGTGATGTCTGATTTAGTGAACTTGATTCCCGTGTGCAAACATCAACGTAAAAAATAGAAGATTGTACTCATATCAACACATTCACACTTTAATTTAGAATATAATCTGTTTTGCATTGTCTTAAAATACACAAGATAATACCAGCACATTTCACACATTTTTGTAAGATTCAAAAACCATGCAAAACCTATGTAGTCAAGACATATGAGACCTGTGTGTTATGATTTAATCTGCACTCTTAATCTTTATCACTACCGCCGTGTGCATTGTCTTGTCAGCTACCCTGTTCCTGTTTGTCACTTCCATTAATTACAGTTACTGTATATGACATTTATGGCCTTTATTGGTAATCCCCTTTGGCCGTGTCTGTCATCACATTAACTATATAAGGAGGTGCTGTGGTCTCTCTATCTGTCCATTGTTGAGTATTTGCTTGTCCTTCGTTGTCAAAAACTGTATATATACTAGCATATACTAGCTCAGCCCTAGGGCAATTCCTGGGAGCGGCATGATCCTGGTCGCGGTCATCCACTCACGGTCAGTCGAAATAGTGGACTCTTCTGTAACAATATATATATGAGCTAGATGTCCGCTCACCTCATTCATGTATACATGTTTGTCATGTCTTGTGGAACCAACCAAAGACGTTTGAATTCAAGTACGACTTCGTCTCGTCAACGCATACTTCATCTAATACCGAACTAGTTCCTACGTTCACGCACCATATACCATATGACAACTGGTGTTACAATCCCGCTGGAGTAACTTTATAGCTCACTTCCGATCTTGAAACCTCTCTATGTGCCTCCCATAGTATTAAGACATTAACAGCAAAGTAATATTCAGAAGCTTAGAGGAATTTTGGAGTCAGAGTAGGGTTATAATTATTATTTGTGTGTGTGCGTGCGTGCGTGTGTGGGGTGAGGGGAATGCGGGAGGGTTGTGGTGAGGAGGCATGGCACCCACAATACATGGGCAATCTCCCAGAGCACCCATCACACTTCAAACACCAACAGTACCCACAAGTACCGTCTGAGTCGCGCGGAAAAGTTCCATTCCCAGTTTCAAAATGCCTTGTGCGAAATTTTTGCTGGCATGTTTAATGTATACACTTTTTATGACGCTAATCATTTTCATTATTTGGCACTGAGTCTCACCACAAAGCCAAACTCCAGATATCAAGATCCTTTACTGACATATTTATGGAACCCGTCTGAAGTTGTAGATTTGAAATGTACATTACTACGATCATTTGATTATTGTTCTTATGGCAGATTGACAAGATGATCACTCTCATACCTTCAATGCAAAGATATATTTGCTGCACGGGATGTCAACGACATCAAGAATTGTTTTACACATCAAGAAGTGTTTTACATTGTACTGATTCGCAGTGTTGGTATTTACATGGCTTCACTCCTGTCAGTTTTAGACCCAGTTTATTTAAGCTTGAGGTCAAAGCTTCACGGACGGAGGTAAGTTGTCATGGTGTCTAATTCAGGACAGCCATAGTCCAAATATTTCTAAAAACCAAAAAACTAATGTTCGTCACGAGCTATTCCCCAGTCGACATACGCTTTGATCGTGTTCCAGGTTCAAACTACGAGGAATAAACCTTCTCTATCCACGTCTTGGTCTTTTAGGCCCGTACATTTAATCACATACAGAGCACCATTTGATTGCTTTAACTGCATACAATCAGGTTTTTTTTAAGGTTTCATGATGTCTTTTCAAATATTTAATTTCTTTCGTTACCGATTTCCGAACTCTGATGTCCGTCGAAAGGACTGATAGAGGTTAGGATGACCTTATAATGCAATGCCGGATTTCAGATACTTGAGTTATTCAACGCCAGGTCATCCAGTATTTCCGATAAGAATGTTTTCTGGAGCGGGTCCTATGGCTTTCCTTCCTTGTGATTCTTGTTATAAAACTGAAATACTGTTCAACGTGGGGATCATACTAACTCACTCATTCACCGTGCTCCATGGCCTCAGTGGCGCGGACGATTGATAATGTTTTCAGGCTCTGGTATGTGATTTAATGAGGCATTCACTCTAGTGTGTTTTGGAAACGTAAATATCCCGTTTTAAGAAGTCTGCGTGGTATTTAGCGAGCCCTGTCTTCGTCTCTGGTGGACACTGATTTGAGGCTATCATTAGGATAATGATAACAATTATCCCTGTAATTCGTCAGGATTCCCGTCCTTTCGGACCGCGATGGTTATTACAGAGCCACTACCACACCAGCCATTTTAGAAACAATATCTTCACATAAAAACTCTACCATTTGCCATGAGACAAATTGTACATTCAAGTTTGTCGTTGACTGAGAATGAAAGAAACTAGAAATGTTAAAATAAAATGGTAAGCCTATACGTAATTTCTGCAGGCCTTGTGGTCTAAATCTACAGCTAAACATATATATACTGCGTGACATATTCTAATATGCCAGTGTCTGTTTCAGTTCCAAACTGAAAACTCGCGCTCAACTGTGTCAAAAACATAGCAACGTATGGATTTCCCTCGAAAGAAAATTGCTCCCCGTCATTCTTGTTTAATCAGATATAAAACCCTGCCTAAAACGAAGCCGGTGATATCGACAATAAGATTGTGTTACACTTCGTTGAGAACTAAAACAGTATTGTGGATTGATGTTCAGAGGGTCGTTAATTACAATAAATTGAATCCAAACTCCCTTGAATGCCAACGCTCAATGTGCGTGATAGAAGGGAAACATAACTACTTTAACTAGAGATAATGAATTCTCAGTTTGAATTGAATTTAATCGAGTGAATGTTTTCCTCAGCACATCTGTATGTGTAGTTACAAAGGCAATAGTCACTGTAATCTTGATAGGACACCATAATATGATCTGAGGCTTTCTTTGATATTTTAAAAACATTGCCAGTCGCTACAAATACACTGACGAGAAAACCACACATGTCGATACTTGTTGAAGAATCAGACATTGTATCACAGCTACGCCACACAAGAGACAAGCGATATCCCGATGGACCAATTAACAGTGTGATCTATTGCATCGGACTGGATTTTCCAGTGGCAATATCCTGTTTAGAACACAGCATTTTATCTGACATCATTAGAGACAATTACTATTATTAGGACCGCAGTCCATATTAACTTCCGTTATCTGGGTATTTGACAGAATTTGGCTCTTCAAATATCAATCTTACAGACAGATTCAATCTCTCTGCGGAAAAATGCACATAAATGATTGCAATATAACCAGTCTTATAGTCGTAAGAAGTGTCTTCTAAAGTCCGAGTCCATTGTATGAATATGGTTGCATGATAAGCCTTTGTTTATGAATCAAGTGTTCGCGAATTGACAGTGATGAAATATGGCGCAGCGATACAAAGTGGGTACTCAAGGATGTGAGGAAATGTACAGTATCAAGAAAGCGTCATGGAACGTCATGGAAGCATCACATCGTATTATCAATTCGTAATAGGGTAGTTAACCCCTGTGTGCAAATCACAGTTTCAAATCAAATCTGCTAGCTACACAGAGGCACTAAAAACGTAAGTGTACAGAATCACGTAATGTCACTCACTCAATTACTCAGAGGGTGACACTCTTAAGGAAATGAGAACTAAGTCTTGAAGATATTTCAGCTGCACCTTTCCATCATGTACCGCGAAATCGTTCACATCCTTGAGTCGTCACGAGATGGCTGATATACTGCCGATATGACGAAACATTCAACTGACTCTCATCGTGAAACACTATCAAAGTACCTTACTAAGATTCAAATTCTCACCTGTTCTCTGCCACAGGTGCGAAGGTTCAGCCACAATATGTCTTGCTCAAGATTCTAATTGTCAACTACTGTCTGTTACAGGCGCGAAGGTTCAGCGACAATATTTCATGAACGAGATTCTAACAGCCAACTAGTCTCTGCTACAGGTGCACAGGTTCAGAGAGAACACCTCATGTTCCAGACTCTAATTGTCAACTAGTCTCTGCTACAGGTGCACAGGTTCAGAGAGAACACCTCATGTTCCAGACTCTAATTGTCAACTAGTCTCTGCTACAGGTGCAAAGGTTCAGCGACAATATTTCATGAACAAGATTCTAACTGTCAGCTAGTCTCTGCTGCAGGTGCACAGGTTCAGAGAGAACACCTCATGTTCCAGACTCTAATTGTCAATAAGTCTCTGCTACAGGTGCAAAGGTTCAGCGAGAACACCTCATGTTCCAGTCTCTAATTGTCACCTGTTCTCTGCTACAGGTGCAAAGGATGTTTTAACTGTCGTTCTCCAGGTATTGTTGTATATGTGTCAAGTGTTCCATGTCAGTGGTTTCTAACCAGTACGATGTGTATATGAACGTTGGAGAGCTATGCTACTTTCGCCGATTCTCCTGGCGATATAGCAAATATGCCATTGTCCTACTGTTGTCCGCTTGTGTGACTGAGTGGGTAGGTGATCATGAGTGAGTGAATGAGTGAGTGAGTGAGAGGACTTGTATGTGGCCTGTAGCGATAGGTGCAGCGTTTAAAATTTATCCTTGGCTTGGGTTTATTTGTTGTTTACGCCGTACTTTGCGATAATAAATCTTTATAGCGCATGTTTGTCAACAGAGAGTCTATGACAAAGTGTCTATGACAACTGTAATGTTGGTCTCTATGTACCTTCCCATATATTTGTCAATACAGCTTCTGTGACAGCGTGTCCTGTCATGTAGAGCTCTAATCACCCAGCAACATATGTTCTGTCAATACTCTTTCTGTGACACCGTGTCCTGTTATGTAGGGCTCTATGTATCTACCCACATATTCTGTCAATACAGCCTCTGTGACAGCGTATGTCTATCAATAAAGTGGCTGTGGCTTCGCGTCCATTATTAATAGCCATTAAATGTTTCCATTCATCTATCATTGCACGCCTCTGTACTGTACATTCAAGTTATCCTGGCTTTATTTAATTACCCACTGGCTTTGCTACAGCGAGTCTTACAAGGTTCGGTAGACTTGCATGTAATACCCTTAACTCGTCTCTTCCAACTCAACCTATTTTTGTCTGTTCATTTCAGCAGCACAGACGGGCAGTAAAAGCTATCATAGTCAGGATCGCTCATTGGCTCAACCGACCAAACACGCTGCATGTAACAGCCAATTTATAACTTTCTCTGGTCTCGCGAGTCCAATATAACATTTTACGTCATCCACGACATCACGTGGTCGGGATCACATTCTTACTCTGTTTACATACATATGAACATTGATTTGACCACACTGGTTGCATAACTGCTGGTGCTAAATTGACATTTTGATTCAGCAATGAAATTCTTGGGTTCCCTTTCATAAGGCTAAATAGGGGCGATGATGTAGCCTCATGGTTATAGCGTTCGTTTGTCACGCCATGGGCCCGGGTTCGATTCCCCATATGGGAACAATGCGTAAAGGTCATATCTGGTGTCCCCCTGTCGGTGTATTGCTGGAATATTGCTAAAAACAGCGTAAAACCCAACCCACTCAGTCATAACGCTAAATAACGTGTCAACATTCAAACAATTATTTCCATAAATATATAACGCACAAAATATTTCCCACTTTCAATATATAGAATACACATATACAATAGAACATATAGGCTTACTTTGAAATTGGTTATTGTTAAATTTGCGGAGCTCATTTAATGTGACTGGCACAAAGACGAAGCTTAGCATGGTGTTAGTCACATGTTCAGTAGCCGTATTACCTATACTGATTGTTCTGTCACATGTCACCTAAATCCACGCGTAGGTTGTCCTGATCAGTACCTGGTGAGGCCAAAGTGCCCTTTAGTTCTGTTATGCATATGCGTCTGTCGTGTATGTTGACGTTGACCTTGACGTTGACCTTGACGTTGAACGTTTGTCAAGGCCATCCAACAGATAGCTCTGTCGGAGTTCTGGTTCTGGAAAACCATGGCGTCGGACGTCTGAAATTTGAGGAAGTTCGTTTTGTTTTTTCCTTCTTCTTTTTGTACTCAGCAATATTCCAGCTATATGGACGCGGTCTCTAGATAATCGAGTCTGGGCCACACAATCCAGTGATGAAGAGCAAGATCATTGCCAATGATGATAATACGATGACATGTGTCAACCAAATGAACACAATCACACAAAAACATTAGACCTATCGCAAACAGTTTTGTGCAAAATGTCCATTTCGACGTCGATAGACATGTTGTCTTTCATCTCGGAATTGAGAAAGTAATCATCAGTGAAACAGACTCAGTGCAAGTTACTCAGAGTCGATGACCTCGTTATTCCAATCCGTTATAATCGATGCATATGTCTCAATACCGTTCTTCTGGGTCTAAACCCACCCCTCTCAGACGATTCCTGATTGCTTCGTTGAGGAAGGATTGTACGTATTGTTACCTTTCTAAGACTGTGCACACATCCTGTAGTCTCGATGGCACTAGCATTCTGGTGACGTGTATGAAAGACCCGGATGCAGCAATCTCGTGCAGGGTGATGTCTGTCGTCTCTAGTACGGATTGAAATGAGGCGTTTATGCCGATCCAATCCAGATATGGTTCTCCGGATGAATGTTGCTCCAGAAAGCAGCAGTTTACCCGTGTAAGCGACCAACCATTCAGATATGATCCTGTCAAATGAGCAAAATTCTTGAAATTACGACAGTTCATTTCGGATGTTTTGGGGGAAATATGTTATTTCTAAGAAAGGAGTTAATTGCAATCATTTGAAAAGATAGAGTGTTCTTTAGCTTCCGTTAGATAGCATACATCATTTTAACAAAATATTTGGAAAATATTGTTTTGGAAGATCTTGCAATGTTGCAAGAATGTTCAGACTTTACAGGAAATGTACACATTTTACAAATATACATTAAACACGGTATCATAGATGAAACTGCCTTTTGTTGCAATCGGTATGCAATTATGTCTCACGAAATACGGAAGAATGATAATGTCCTGTATAAATGAAGATTGAGACATTTTATATAATTTTATGCACCACCAACAGAACACCACAAATAGGCGTAAAGTGTTTAATCATCACCTTGCCAGATTCTGTTTGTCTTTGGTTGCGATGCTTTAGATCCTCTGTGAGTTTCACCATCGTGACACAGATCTGCGTCATGTAGACCTGTCGCAGACCGAACACCATGTTGCTGAATACGTTTAAGAGCAAGGTAAAGAGTGAGTAAGTTTACTTTTAGCAGTCTCCCGGCGGTACCATTTAAGCCGCGTCATACCAAAAGACCAAAAAATACGGTACTTCTTGTTCCCTGCGTTGCATTATTCGGCATTATTGGGTGCAAACAAGGACGGGTCGGTCGGAGTTGGCATAATGTGTCTGTGTGGGATATTCATGCTTAACTGAGGCGTGGTATCTCAGTGAACTGGACTGTAAAACCAGTATAAGTCTGGGCCAGTACAAGCAGCCACATCATACACACGCATGCACGTCGTCATACGAGTGAAATATTCTTAAGAACGACGTGAAACTCCATTTCACCTTATTTCACTTCAGTAACCCTTGATGTCATCAAGGATCCCTTTATATAATTTAGAATCTGTTTCGGTGTATCAAGACAGGTTGATACCCCGTGTTGACGTGCTGTGTTTATAGTTATATAAGATATAGATTCATACACTTCCAAAACGAGCTTATTAATAACTGATTCTAATTTGGCTAAATTACTACATAACTGATTGATTGTGACCGTTCCTTCACAAGTTGATGAAGTTCCGTAAAATTAATTGACCTACTTGGGGATGTGTCAGTCCCATTTCGTTAGAACTATTTTCCTTCTTGGTTTATCAGAGGGAAGTAGTACATACAACCGGGGTATAACCGGTGGCAGAGTAATCTCTAGTGGTGTGTCTTGGCGTTTCCTGATGGTTATCTGCAGTCCTTACACTCTGTGTGTTGTTATTAGTGAATGAGCGAGTTTGGTTTTACACCGCTTTTAGCAATATCCCAGCAACATCGCGGCGGGGGACACCAGAAATGGGCTCTATATACATTGCACTCATATGAAGAATCGACTCCGAGTCCTAGGCGTGACGAGTGAGCACTTTAACCACCGTCCTTGTTGTTATGAATAAGATAGTTTATTGCTTACTCAGTTTCAAAATAACTCCAACTTATCTAGTAATCTTTGTCGACTGGGATTAATGATTATACTAAAATATATCATTAATATATTACCTGTTTTAGTCACGATATGACTGAGATATTGCTGATTTAGTATATCATTAATTAGTACTAATATTAACTCACATAATTAATTCAGGTTACATCTTGCAGCCAAAGAATTTAGTATTTCCTGGACAATCATGTTTTGCAGTGCAGTTTGGCTCACATTACGTCTGTCGGGTATATAGACTGCAGATGTTTATCTAGACATCCATTAGATAAATAGGTAGGTACAGTATATGGAGGAGGCTGAGAGAACAGTGTATCGGTTCGCTCAAGGGTTCTGTAGAGTTAATAGTGATGTATCTAAAACTAATGGATTTAGACAATATTGTAGCTAAATATCTTGGAAGCATCACAGATAATGACCAAAAGCGATCAATCAGTTGAAGATGATTCACCTATTTCGAAGTAAGATACAGTGCATACACTGATATTGTTTTATTATACTTTAAGTTAACATGGCGTAAAACACCGATGAGAGCGGGTCTGTATATTATCTCAATCTTTCATTCCTGTACAAGATATACTAGCTTCGCGAGTCAATAATGTCAACTGACAGGAATATTTATTTAAGGGACGGGTCTAGAGTATTGTTTCTGATCCTGGCGATTTACGTCAATGTTGTGTTTGTGTGTGCGTGTGCGTCTGTCTGTCTGTCTGTCTGTGTGTGTGCATGCGTGCGTGCGTGCGTGCGTGCGTGCGTCTGTCTGTCTGTCTGTCTGTCTAGCCGGATGTGCTACGTGTACTTTCCTTGACTTACGCCAGTACTGTGGACCAAGTCCACTGTGATGCCATGCGCCAGAAACACAAGAATGCTTCTTATATACCACAGTCCTTGACGATCCGGGTTAGAAGTGGTCTTTAGCAAGCCATGCTTGTCGTAAGAGGCAACTGACGGAAACTGTTTGTCAGCGTCGCTGACTTGGTTGACGCATGTCATCGTATCAGAATTGCGCAGATCGATGCTCATGCTGTTGATGACTGGATTGTCTGGTTCTGACTTGATTATTTACAGACCACCGCCATATAGCTGGAATATAGCTGAGTGAGGCATAAAACTAAACTAAACTCACTCACTCACTCATACCCCCATAGCATATCCTGCTGAGTGTGGCTTTAAACAACAAACACACCGAACATTATGCTGAGCCAGGGTAACAATAAATACCATTTCTCAACGTTGGTTCAGGTGATTCAAGGGATTGGAACAACGACCTTTACCTCTCATGCCAGGATCTTTATCCACTCCACCAAGATCGTAGACCTTGACCTACGATAGAAGGACAGTAGGAAGAATAGACAGGGTCCTGCTGAGAGTATCTAGCGTGAAGTCACGTGCGTCTACTATCGACGGAACATTTTGATTCGATCCCCAAATAATTTCGATTAGAATCATATGCAGTAACTTTACAGGCAGTGGTGGTTGATGAGGTCAGACATTTATGACAGATCCAATTCTACCACAGAGAATAACCCATCACGAAAAAGTCAGATCTGTCCTCTTTAAAACCTATCGGAGATCTAAATGAGAGCAAATGGCAGCCTCTTTATCAAGCAAATGCCCATTACTAATATTAGCGATGGCTGTGTAGCCTAATGTAAACTGCCAAATTGAAAATCAAAGCCGAGTTCACCTAAATATCATTATGGTTGGTCGTTTTGAGAGATTGTTGGAACAGTATTCTGTCTGGAAGATTTACTGTCCATCTGAATGTAGCCATCTTCTCGTCCCCGTGGTAGTACCTGTAGGTAATTAGTGGTAATGGCTCCGGGAACAGCAATTTGACTCGTTCCCTTGCAGGTACAAATGTCTCCAAGGAATCAGGTCTTGCCCAACCTTTTACCCTTTGGTTTTATTACCATTCCCTGACGCCATCCTCAGGGGATCTGCAGCACATTGCGACGACCACGACGTCAATTAAATGCTATTTGCCTCGGAGTTCCAGGCACCACGACATCTACTGTAATTTGTAAGACAGGACAAACCGATGTACCCTCGGGTCTGAACAGCTGGCGAGGTATGGAATCTAAAGTGGGGATTATGGAGGCAACACGACTTATCTTAAAAACAGTCCTTACGTTAAATGTCAAAGATAGCTCGAACGAAGTGAATGAATCAGGGATTTAATAATATCCTAAACGACAGCTATTGTTTGAAATAATGGTTCCTGCACCGGGTAACCGACTTCCACAAAGTAGACTTAGCCAAAACCTGCTATTAATAACTGTTGTTTTGACATATGATATGTATGTACGTTCGATCCATTTGTTCAAATACGATTAGGAATCACGTTGAAAACATTGCTGGGTAGGTTGTGACTTGATTTAATGGAGGCAGTTGGGACTGCCGTATCTCTGCTGCCATTGGAAGCATTCCTGAAGACATCAGATGGCGCCTCATCTTCTGCAGCCCCCTGTCGACTATAAAAGCCCCTTAGGCTTTAGAAAAACTGAAGTTATTGGTGGAGCCTATTAAACCGGTGGAAGTACCGACGTTAGTGCATCCTCTTAAGGATGCTTCATGAATGTAATTGAATACTTTAGTGTATTGTTTTCTGTTTCGCTAATATATATTGCCTGTATGTACTTATTCGTTAATAATAACATATGAGATGTAGGTAGCAGGGTATAGGAGATCCCATACAAAACGACCGAAAACGGTGGCTTTCTGTATTTGGTTTTGTTGTTGTTGAAACATTGTGTAAGTTGTGATTTAATATACAATACTGTAATGTAGATTTAAATAACGTATCAGATATAGGGAAATGGACAGATTCAGGCTGTAGACGTCCACTGTGATTGATGGGGAATGGGTTCGAACCTACTATCAGCGGATTCTGAATCGGTTTAACGCAGCAGAGGAATGAAGCGACTGGATGGAGCAGCCATACGCACGCAAACGAGGCGTTCTGCTTTAATATGCAGTTACATTCTGTAAAAGGGGAGATGAAAAAATACTTTTTGCTCATATTCACCCATCAAACAGTACAGACAAATATTCCTTTGGAACAAGTGCGTGCTTTCATCAAAATCCCAGCACCTACATCCCATAAAAAGCCCGATCTCTAAAGGTTTATGGAATGCACTGAAAGCATAACTAAGAGATAAAAAACAAGTTTACGCTCAACAGGAAATTATGATGTTGAAACATTTTTCTATCAAACAGGTCGTAATGATATGACACAGGCAAGGTTGTCTCTGTCGTACACGAGAGTTCCCTACAGGGAAGTTATTACATTACAGCAAGGTTGTGGGTATATGCATCACATATTTGTTAAGAAAATAAAAATGAAATGATAACGTATGAAAAGAAAACTGTTCAAAGGGCAAAGCTGTGTTTGAATGTCACGTGTGTTATGTTTTACAGAAGCAGACTTTGGGTAACCTTTCAAACATCGCGACATTTTGAGTGAAGTTGTTTTTGTTACTTTGAATATCACCTAAGAGATGATTAAGTGGAACCATTCAAAATGTCGAGAAAAGAAGGAATGTTACAACGAACTGCATCGTTTTGAAAATGGAAATAGTAGGAATACATAATTGCCTTTTACCCAACGGAAGTAGGACAGTGAGGAATTAACTGATCTTCCTATAGATCGGATCAATATCGTATATATAGATTATTATGGTAATGAATAATTATCGTGTTTTGCGAAATCTACATGGGCCATATCTTTCAGATCAATATTATACATTTACTTCAAGAGAGGGTTTGGAGGATTTATACACAATATATCAACTCCGAAGTATTCCATGGTTGTATTGATCGCCATGCTGACAGTAAAGCGTTTGAATGCTTTTCCAAGGCATTGAATGTTGTAATCATGATCAAACAAGTTTGAGCAAGAGTCGTAAAGTGTTGTTTGATTGCGTGTATTCCCAACCGTGGGACCTGCTTGAGCTGCCAATTGACCACGTCCGTGCTGTCAAATGACGTCTTTGTGGAGACAGCAGACAAAGAAAGCAATTATACCGGTTCGGGAACAGAATTGACTCCGCCTTTAAGCTACCATTCCTTACGACTGGCTTTTTTGTAAGGTGTTATCATATACTGTAAATCATATGATCCATCGGACAACGTCTCGCGTGTTATTTCGAGGGCAGCCAAGACGATGGACTGTAGCAAACAAGCAGGTGATTTGTCAAGGGAAGAAATGCAACGATTTGCATATAACGCCTGGTGACGCACAATTTAAAAACCGTCCAAGTATTCTCATGAGGTTACTTCGTCCACACTTCACATAAATCATATATTCACACAAATACACAGGAGGATGGCTGTTACACTGTAACTCTAAACATGAAAGCATCGTGAAACTGTCCGGTCATGGACCCCGTCACAAACACATACAAAGGCAAGTTAATTTTACAACTATCAAAAGCACGGGAACATAATGATACAAATTTAAAAACGGAATTACTGTGAATGCTGTATCGTATTGTAATCAAGTTAGAATTATTTGTTCTCGCTAAAATAATGTCACTCCCTCCCTCTGTCCTCCCCTTTGATATATACGCCCTGCTGCTCCCGATAACCTGTACATCCTTTTCTCACTCTCCGTCATTAAGTTTTATTCTGATTTCTTTCTACAGTCCATTTTTGTCATTCACCATGTTTTCTACTGAATTATCTCATACAGATGAATTATCTCCCACTCTGTCTGACTCTCATTCTAAGTCCGACCTGTGAAGATCCAGGGTAGAATAGGTCTTCAGCAGCCCATGCTTGCCCCAAGAGGCGAATACGCTTGTATTCAAACTAACGGGATTGGTGGTCAGGCCCGCTGAATTGGTTGACACAAATCATCAGTTCCCATTTGCGCAGATCGACGTTCATGCTGTTGATCACTGGATGGTCTGGTCTAGACTCGATTATTTACAGTCCGCCGCCATATCGCTGGAATATGTCTTGAGTACAGCGTAAAACTATACTCACTCGCTCATTCTAAGTCCCTTCGTCTCCTTGACTTTCAGGATGCTGGGATTGTCAAGCGGATCAAGCGTTAACTCCCTATGTTGACGGTCCGGGTTTGATTCGCAACATATGTGAGAATATTTTGACCATCTCAATTTGTGCGTTAAAATGGAAGATGTGACTTCCTCATCCTAACAATCCCTGGTTGGTTATTTGTGCTGGGGATATATCAGTTCAAGCCTCTAAATAATGTATTGCTGCTGGTTCTCTGTGATGTGCGTGTTGTTTTGCAAATGTGTCACGAATCACTCTAAGCACACTGAAGAAATTCTTGAGTAGATTATTTAGGGGGATTGAAATTGTCAGTTCAGTATTCTCTACAAGCCCATATCACCAAAATGTCCTTGCACCCAAACATATTTCCTTCAGTACATATCGTTTTAAGGTGAAGAAGGGCTTAAAGTGTGCACAAATGTACGTAGGTATGTAGAGTCAAATTAGTACTGAGAGACACACATTCATGTGAAGAAGCACGTGGATATATACGTAGAAAAATGTTCATGAACATATTCATATATAAATCCTTATAAATACACATGCACACACACATATAGACAGATATATGACACTTAGAAATAAACACATCATATCGAATGAAACGTGTAACACGGGAAGGAGATTGTAAACATAACACACACTAACACACACACACACACTGTTACGTACATACAGACATGTATTGTGTTAGGTACAAGAACTCACGTATAGAAACAAGAAAACAAACTCTGTCAAGGAGGAAAACGCATGCAAATAAAACAATGTGGCCATTATTGTCACACATTGGGTATGAGTCAAGACTGGTGAACAGGGGTCAATGAATGAGGTAGAGAAACGTCTCAGACGATATTTAAGTTGCATTACATCGTGTTTGGTTAATGTAGAGAGGACCTCTGATGCTGTGCGCAGATATTCAACACTTTTTTTCATTGAAAAAACGCAAAATAATGTTGATGAAAAGCCAAGAAATATAATCGGGTAAACCGCTGTTCGAGCTCACGATGAGTTTTTCCTGGCGCCCCAAGGGTCACAACTCTGCGGTACGGAGCCGTATATCCTTGGAACATTCATGCTCCCGGACCGACAGAAACCAACACAAGAATAAGAGTTAGCCAGTTATGTTGTTTGACATCCGTAAAGACCTCATTCTGACAACAAAACTATGCATTTACTCATTTATATCAATATCAATCGCCAGCAAAATGTTCGAGTCATCTGATTATCCTGCATATTTCACATATAGAGTTCTCTCGTCCATTGCATATATATCTCCAACACATCTCCCCGGCTTGTTGTATCACATCACCGACCATGTATAAGCCTTCCATGACCTTCAATATCAGTGATACTGAACCTCCTCCGAGCCAAACAGTTTCCAATCTTGGAAAGGTTCCTGTCATCTGCAGCAGAACGTCCCTGTCATCTGCAGCAGATGGGTGTTTGTACTACGAATCGCAACATGCGACAACACATTGTCAATAACATGACACGAACGTAGGTTATTCCTAGTACCGCTCAGAATGAGGACTGCAGGAAGAAAACACGCCGATAGCAATGTGACAGGATACGTATTGAAATGGTGAATTGGTTTTATCACGTTTCCCACACTGCTGTTCATTATCAGTTGACGGGGAATGGCTTTATAGTTAATTGACAGAAACAACCGAATGTGGTCCAGTCGTAACTATGTGTAGAGTTACACGAGTTTAGGAACACCTGAAATCTACGGTTCGAATCCCAGCTTTTGTTTCCACGTTGGTCAGTAGCGTGGGTGTGGCCAAGGGTGTCGTCAAAGCTGCAAACGCTGCGTTTTCGTCGCACGCGAACAGGTCGCAATGAACTGGAATACCGCTCAAAGAGGCATTACAAACACACCGAATGTATGAAGACATTGGTCAGTTATTCGATGAAATTCTCTTGATTCCGGTAATCCCCGAAGGTGCCAGCTGATTCTGAGATGTTTGTATTTGAACACAGGAATGGTGGCGTATATTTCAGCCTACGTACGACGCGTTTTTGTTGAGGTTTATTTACGACTTGTATACAGTGGAACTTACTTTTCAATTTACGAACAATGCATGTATACTCATTCGAACATTGTGAATGACGGTGGTGTGTTATCACATGTGGGTCCGGATAAGCTCACAGTTTCTAACACCCGGCATCACTGTCAAGTTGATGTAGTCGGAATCACGCATCTGGGTCACATATTGTCTTTCTGTTGTTTAGATAATCGGCCTTTGCGTCCTACTAAGTGGGACCGTGGGCGATGGGGTAGCATTGTGGTTAAAGCGTTCGCTCCTCACACCGAAGGTCCAGTTTCTATGTTTCACATAGGTGCAGTGTGTGAAGCCTATTTTGGGCGTATAACACCGTGATATTGCTGGAATATTGTTAACAGCGGCGTAAATCTATGTTCACTCGCTCACTCACTCACTTGAGTCTTTTGCCAGTGTCTGCCCTTTTACTATCTTTCGTTCATCATTAGATCGTCTGCTGCTACAATTTATTCATCATTTGTTTAAAGCATCAGTCTGGGGTCCCCAGCCTCGAGCTACCACCGCTGTTTGATTCATAACACGACATCAATGCGCAGCGTGATCAACCACGATGAATGTCAGTCACAGCATAGTATCACTAAGGTTTGGCCTAATAAAACATATCAGCCAGTCTTCATGCGATTTTTGTCAACACGACTCAGAAGACAGATCTGTTTAGAAGCATCCGTCACGTGCCCGGTCAATATGAACGACGGTCCCAATGGAGTATCACGTGAAATTACGTTCGTTTTGTGAATAAGACGTGTGGGCGCCTTCATCAACCGGAAGTTCCTGTAAGATGGGATTGGTCGGCTCAGTTGAGCACGATTAGCATGTGCATGTGAAACATCATACGCAACAACACCTCGCACACATATTAACTGTCCCCTCGGGAGAAGCAGCTTGAGAAGATGTTCGCAAAAATCACGCTTAACAAATATACTTCTGGATTGGAAAGCTAACACGACAGGGACTACTGACGTTTGCAAATCTCGGGATTTCTAGAATATAATACACAGTTCCCCTTTAAAGAAACAGTGTTATTCTGGGACGATAGCCTCATGAATGGGACATGCCAGTGCAATGAAGAGAACACGTTCCAAAATATTTGTACAGAACTACTGGCAACCGATCGAAAAATCACATTTAACCTACCTCATTGTCACTTACACTAATAAAATTATGAATTATTCAGCTTTTCGGGATCAATCTTACAGCAGCAAGAATGAGCCGTATGCTGCCTGTGTGTTACGTCAGCTCTGGTGAGGTAAACGTCATCCGATATATATAATTATATATATACGATGTGCTTGTTAACAGACATTTTTTTTCAAATGTACTGTGTGATTGGTAACTTTAATGTACTTTTATGTTCGAAAGTGCCAACGTGCATGGAACATCGTGGAAAAAATGGGACTCGCAATATGCACGTGCACTTCTGAGAAATCCTGAGAATGGGCATTGGCTCTATGGTATATACGGCCGTTTTGCGCTTAGACGGTCATATGACAAGTAAATGAAAAGGTCTTGCTATGCCGCAACTCACTGTTGTGAATCCCAACATTGCCATTGGACGCATGGGGCTGTTCCACCAGTCGTTTATAGGACCGATATCATCAAACCAATACTAGACAGGCCTCGGATTACCACTGCAGCGTAGGACTGGTACATCAGGGTACTTCATTTGCGGAATCGAACTGTCGCAGCAACTGCAGTGCCTGGTTTGGGGAGTCGGCGCAAACCATTCATCGTTTACGAGAAGCCGTATATCGAATCAGACGACCCTATTTTGGCCCTGTGCTGATGACTTTGACGTCGACGGGTCCAGTGGTGCAATAAGGTTCGATTCTGGCATGTATACTTCAGTAACGAATCACTCTTTCTGCTTCTTTCTGCTTGAGTGCCGTGACATAATATCGACATCAAAATGAAGATTTTGCCCACTATTGTGACGCCCAGATTGACCGATATGGTGGTGGGAGTGCCATATCCTACAGCAGAAGTAAAACTTTCAGGGCAATTTAGTTGCTACAGAAACGAAATCTCAAGGATTCACATGGTACCGATCATTGATTGTGAGAGGGAGCTGTTCCAGCAGCAAAATAATGCCAGACGGGGGTTTGAGGGGTTCGAGTACACTCTTCTCCCTCTTGCAAATGACAACGCCACATTGAAGATTTTTTGTTGTCTTGTCCAGTGATAGATACCAGGATGTTGTGTACATACATACTAAGAGGTATGTACACGGATGTAATTGTAACAGTAACATATCCATACTTTAACTCATTGTTCTATTCACGGTTTGAAGCCATTCACAGCTGTTCAGAAACTCAAGGGAAGCATACAACGGTGCACGCCATTCGTGTTTGCTAAAGGAGTAAGCAGTCGTTTAGGCAAACCCACGCAGATTCAAATTAGCAGTGGTGTGGGCAAAACTTTATGCTGCAAGCAATTAACTGCGGTGAAGTCAATTAAAAAAAATGTTGAAAATTGTAATATAGTAAAAGAAATTCACACTTTTGTGATTCAAATGTAATTCATGTGACAACGGCAGTGACGGTCAATACCTGTCACTCAATAATACCAGGAAGAAGATTTTTTTCTCGCTACATATACTGACCTCCCACTGCGCTACACCCAGGCAGTTTAACAATGTTGCATATGTGGCGCGATCGCCGTTCTACCGATCATCATTCTTTCTGGTCCTGATGTACAATACATGGTAAAATATTCCCAAAGTCCTAAACGTGTAATAAACGTCGTTTTTACAATCCACTGCTTGTGATGCTATAAATATGAATTCTGTCGAATCATGTATTCATGACAAAAGAACTTGCGGCAACAAAAAGAACAGTAAAATATTGATGATGTATTTCAAGAAAGGCGTAATGATACGGACGCTGTGTCGTTGTGATAATAGCGTAGGAATATATAGCGTAGGTTCGGTTTGTCCGTTCAGAAATTGGAGTTCATAAAGTGAGTTTTTTAAAGTGACAGACATGGATGTTGTCGTGACAGATGTCAGTCGTATTTGTTGTTAGTCCTGTTAAGAGTTGACTGAATATGCATGGGACCTAGGTCTTTCGTGAGGGGGAAGGTTACTTGCGCTTAGACATACGTTGATCAAAACACGTCACTTGAAATATCATTTGATCTCGTGTCACGGTGGCTGAGTCGGTTTGAAGGCTGACTTTGTGTGTTGACTCTGAGTGCCTGACTCTAAGGGTGTGGGCTCGAATCCCGAATGGGACTCAACACAACAAAAGTACTAGAAGCTGTACTTTACTGTGAAAGAGTTATCTCAGATACAACATGTGTCGCATATTCACTCACTCACTCTCTCGTCGAACCGTCTGTCTTTGTGCGAACGTCCGTCTTTATATGAATCTCTGTCTTTGTATGAATATCCGTCTCATTCTTCGTCTCTCTCTCTGTTCAAATGTCTGCCTCTATCTGCGAATGTCTGCTTTCGTTCTCGCCTCAGTCTTTTTGTCCCTGTGCCTCGGGCAACTATAGACCGGGTTAGACCTGGTCTTCGTAAAAGGCGACTATCAATTTCAGGTGGTCAGGCTCGCTGACCTGGTTGACACATGTTATTGTATCCCAAGTGCGCAGATTGATGCTCATGCTATTGATCATTGGATGGTCTGGTCCAGACTTGATCATATAAGATAGCAGCCATAAAGCTAGAATATTGCTGAGTATGGCGTTAAATAACGAACCAACCAACCAACCCAACCACACTTAGTTTGCCCACTTTCACTGAACTTTAAACCCGTGAAGATACGGATCAGACTTTGTCATCAGCAACCTATGCTTGTGCACGTTCTGGTAGGAGGCCACCAACGGGATCGGGTGGTTAGACTCGCCGACTTGGTTGATACATGCCCTCATATCCCAGTTGAATAGATCGATGCTCATGATGTTGATCACCTGATGGAGCATCTTGTCCAGACTCGAATATTTATAGACGGCCGCCAAATAACTATAATATGAATGCGGCGTTAAACACGAAACCAACCAACCCTCGTTCGATCACGCTCACTCAACTTTAAACCCAACTCACTAACACATTAACACATCAACTCTATCATAACTACAGATCTCAAACTAACGCCCCCTCCCACTAAGGACAATCTCTTTTGTTTATGATCCCATCAATCACACCATTATCCCACTAGCGTGGGATTCTCACAGCAACATCTCGCCATACTCACGAACAACACCCACAAAAGGCACCCGCGATACACGTGTCACTTAGCACAACACCTACATACCTTTCTTTATCAACAAACACGATCTTTTAGTTCCGACAGATATCAATGGACTCCATGGTGACTCCAACAACAGCTCTCCATTGATTCCAACGTGGAACAATCACTAATTACATTACTGAACATTCTTCATGGTCTGGTGTACGTATGAATTGAATCAATGCATAATTTGACAGGATGTGCTGGTCTCCGTCATGCAATGCAAGGCGACGGCATTATCGAGTGGAGTTCAGTTTGAAGGACGTGCTAGGATATCAATATTTACATCTAAATAGGTTGCGCGTGTTTTTGACTAGAAATCAAGGATAGGCAATGTTAGGAAAACGACTGATGTCATGTCATTCTTTTGGAACGTCGAGACTGGTAAAATGTTGTGTGTATTGATTATATAATATTGTTGCAATAATGATTAGCGGTTCTGTATTGACAGAGACGTCACATGGTGCCAGCAGAAGTGTCACGTATCTAGAATGAGTTAGGGTCTTTCATGGTGGTTCACAGTTAGCCTCCTGGGTACTCCATGTGGTTGAAGTGCACCATCCTCCCGCACCATTGCTGATGAAACTCACTCACCCTCTGTTTTCATGTGTACATTTTCGGGGTTCTTTTCACGCACTAAACAACATTTCAACTAAAACTATTTGTGAATAATCCTTACAATCCAGTAAAGCTGTTGACTGGCGTCAAGAGCATTGGTCTCCTTTATTACCACACGATGGTTTCATACACGTAACCAGTCTTGACCACCTTGTCGATGTAGGCATATGTTGTAAAACTGTGCTCTTACATTGATAGTTCCTTGGTAAGATTGCATGCTCAGGCAAGACTTGCTCGCAGTTACCGAGGACCACCAAATAGTAACTTTTACAGCACATGGCGTATATGTGGACTGTTCCTTGTAGGGCTGGTACATACAAACTACATTTGTCCCGATTATCACCATTTCCAGATAAGTACACATCACGTTAAAACTGTCATACCATGCATTTTGATTTGGAGCAAGAAGCAACCTCAGACAATATACGATGAATTGCACCATTCCAATTGCTAACCCGTAATATGACGGACCTAAATGTATTTCCCGTGCAATGTTTCTCGGTGCCTTTTAGTACACAGGATCCATAATCTCAGTCAGAAAGTCATGTATACTTCCGGTTCAATTTTCATTTCCGGTTGGAGAACTACTAGCCTAAAGCTTACACCTGGAGGCCTCGTGTCTGAAGCTACCTGCTTCATAGTGTTGTCATGACTTCCGGTTTAATATATTAACTACCGGTTTCGTAAGAATTGTGCCATTAAATATGCCAAAAGTCCAACGAAATCATATTCAGATTCGGTCTATTTGCCTTAACCTTCACCCAGTCTTCCAAACGTATCAGTGATAAATTTTTAGTTCCTCGCTGTTAGGATAGTATTCATAAAATTTCATTTAGTTTCACATGACTTCATATTCTTGTACTGAGAGATACATCTACTTGACATCCATTTTGACATTTTGTGTGGCCATTTTGACTAGGGTTAGTGTGGCCATTTTGTCGTGCGGCCATTTTGACCTGTTCCCCTTGGGGACTATATGTGTCTCACTGTTTAAGAACTAAATAGGGTACCGGTGCTCCTTTGCAGGTGATTCTGCCCTACGTTTGTATACGATTGTCATCATTTAAAAGTCTTGAGTATTTCAATCGTATAACCACTCGATGAATAGAATCTCAACATGTCAACATGTTCAAGTAATGGATTGAAACCATAATCTATGGATGGCCGACAGATCGGCCTTGACCTTACACCCACGACCTTGCGACCATGTCTCGCTACGACCTGTTAGACGTGATCCTTGACCAGAATGACCAATGGTTTTAACCGATTTATTGGGGCTGTAGCAATGCACATATTACAGAGCGTAATATTTATGTAACAGGCATACCTAAAAACATGTTCAAAGTTCGTATGATTTGAAAGACATTTACGTGGTGGCGGCTATCATATTCTGGCATATCATGTGACTGATATAAATTTATAAAACCTCTAAAACGGGATGAAAAGTAAATCTGGCAAAGCAACATTCAACCTTTCGTGTTCGCGAGCTGATATTTCATGTCCATCATAAACCTTTGCATGCCAGGTCTGGTTTTTGCTATGAATATTCAACAAGTAAACATTTATCCAATTGAATCATTGACGGTGTTTTTACACCAGTTATGCTTTCTGGAAATACACCAGAGGCGATATCTTTGGAACCTTTTTCCATTTGTATATTTTAATATGTTTCCCAACAATTTTCACATTACAAATGTAAATATAAATTGAACATGAGATGCAAATCCAGTCATGACATTTACTATCCGGCTTGTAAGGAAGGTTCCGTATTAAATATCCGTTTTAGATGCACCAGTAATATTGACGTTTAACGGATCTCTCGTCGCTTCTCTGAAATACCTTCGAAAAGTATATATAACAACATGTATTTTGGTATCAATGTAAATATCTAAATATTTTATGCCAGAAGCGATCAGCAAGACGCGAAGCATAGTTTAACGATGAGTCATACTCCATAAAACATCCAATAGGTTCTGTACATTAAACCTTCACTTACATCAAAATAACTCTTTTATGATTCCCTAACATGCACAGCAAGATGTGCCTTTGTCCACAAATAGAACATGACATTTCCATACTGCTCAATGACACAGTCGATATGACAAAGAATTGACGTAGCTCCGTCTTTTCTTCGTCGCTCATTATTCAAAGGGTTATGCGCTCCACGTAATTCCTTTAAGTGCCGACTCTACGTCAGAGAATGAAGGGCAGCTGAAACCTAAATATAGTTGCTATTATATAAACATCTGATATACCATGAATAATACACAGACGATGACGGTGTACTAGTGTGTCGGGCGTGGTAACAGCAAGCACATCATTTCAGTATATCCGTTCCAATGCGTTATGCGTTTTTTCTTTTATTCCAGATTGTGTGTTGTGTTCGATGTAATTCTCTGTTTTGTCTTGTATCATGCGTTCCCGAAACTTCTAAGGTGAACAGTTGTCCAGCTTCCGCATGTGTCAATGCCAGGTGTCATCACTATTGATTCATCTCTGTTATCTCTTTATGCCAGTCACTGGATTGTCTAGTCGGTTATTTATGGATAATCGTTATACATCTGTAACAATGCTAAATGAGGCGTTCAGCAAACAAGCAAAGAGACAAGCACTTGCTCAGAATATAGTCGGAACTGCACAATCCGATTTTTACAGAGATATCTTGTGGATGTGGAAACGGCTCTGTAGCTACGATTTAACGCTGCTCTCGGCAGTACTCCAGCTCTATAACGGTGCTCAGACCAGAGTCGATTGTACAGTTCCGAGTATATATATATTTTAGTTACTGTTAGCTCTATAACGGTGTAAAAATCTACCCCGACAGGTCCCTCTATGCAATAAACCAGAAGTCGTTATCCACAAAGTTGTAAACTTCATAACTGACAACGTCTAGAATGCCGATCAAACAGGTAAATGATGCTGGTCTGTCATGAATAAAGATGATGTATGACGTGTGAATTATTTTATCTAATTTGATAAATTGTTTCAGCACGAAACACAACCAGGAATCGATATTGAACTCATCACCGGGTTTCAACACAGACAAACTGAATAGAATCTAAATTAAAAGATGAATAAAAAAATGAAGAAAACAAAATTGCATCTGTACGGTCGATATAGTTTGCTGATGTGATCGTGTAAGTGTGTTTCATAAATATGTACTTCTTGCCAACCGTCGTGAAGATATTCTAATCTGGGAAAAACTCGTAGTAAAATATTTATGCTTGTAATATTAGTTCCCACGATGAACGTTATGTCCAATAAACTAGGCGCAGCGGTTGAGAGCTGGCAAGCCCTCGCCCCGCAGACAGACACGGAACTACAGTCTTCCCTACCTTTTCACCGGAAGAGCCTGGAAGCTGAATGAGGTCGAGCTGTACGTACGATGAAATCAATGCAGCCAAACAAAAGCCTTCTGTGATGTTGAAGACGCTGATTGGTCGGTGAATTACGTATGCACGCGTTGCTCCTGTCAGTTACGACTCCACGTGTGAGAGTTCGCTCCAGACTGTGGGCTTTCCTATGCAGTCGGAATTCCCGATAGCGTCTTCACCGCTGGCTCCAGTTACATGGTAGTAACTGCCTGGGCTACTGCTCAGTTTGTGAAACCGTTCCCGTCTCTAGGACTAAATATACAGCGAGTCCATAGCTGTGTGAATGTTGTGTGCCGATTCATGAAAGGACATTTACTATCCATGCCGATTGGAGGAAGTCTAAACAGGTGTAATACACGGAGGTAGTATATTCCGACAGTAAACATGGGGAATAACACCAGTCGGAAGGACCAACGCCGATCTCGGCCAGGAGGGCATGCTGGTGAGTAGACAATCGTCATCATTGCACTTCAAACATGGAGATTAAAACAGACAAGTCTCAAATATTTAAAAATAGTTATTAATATGTTGACAATATGTTGCACATGTTGACAGGGGATAGTAGGACAGTATTACGTGGTAAAGTCGTTTATAGCACATGGCTGAATGTATTCGCTAATCAGTTGTTAATGATTTATCAACATTTGTACACGAAGGCGTAAATTTGTATAATGGATTTAAATGTTAAGTAGGGTAACGTTTCAGGTTATTAGTTTTTTGTTTATAAGTAGGCAGAACGTTTTCAATTTAAACACCGTTGATGAACATGTCTGAACTTTGGGCAATGAGACCTACTTTAACTAATAGGGCATGGTAAAATTTCCAGTGAAGAGTGATGTGACAGGTGGTTGTGCAAACATATTGACCTAAACGGACGAGCGGCTCGTGTCTGGCTGTAGGTCATCAACCCTTCATCATCAGCTTGAACTATGTCAGTTACAGTAACCTCCCAATCAGGTGTCTGCTTTAGGCACGGAACACATGAAATATACAAGCATTTCCTGTTGCATATATCACTTCCTGGTTCTTAAACGCTATAGGTAGCAACACGTGTTGATCGGCTCGCGGATATGGATGAATGGCAGTGTGGGCTCACAGGCATGTGCATTTCTATAGATACTACTCCAGCTGAGAATACTGGAGGTTGGACCTAAGCATCAGGTGCTTGTTTCCAATATGATTGAATGGAAAAGGATTATTCCAAGGGAAGGACTGATGCCAACCGTTTTAGAACGATATTTGTTATAGAGAATACTTTTTATCGTATAGTGTTACTGACATTCTTTTGGGGTGGTCGTATGTCATCGACAAGTATTTGTTTCAAAGGGTAGTTTCTATCTCATTGTATTATTGATAACATCGGAATGGATGTTGGCGATCATATTTCAAGATAATATAGCATTGCTTTGAGAATTATCACAGATCAACGTCAAAAGGATTCTTAAACTCGATTCGTCGAACCAACAGTTTTATCTGTACAATTTCCACTGGATCAATGCAACATGAAAACTTTCACAAACGGATTGCGAAGACCGGTAATAAACCACCAAGTATCGTAAGAGCCATTCAATAATCAATATTAAACACACTCCAAGTCATGGAGAGATTCAATTAAAATCAGAATGAAACATTCGCCAAATTTATAGAGAGATACAGTATGGTTCAAAATTATTGAGAATAGCTAAAGCATTTCATATTATTAAACGAGAACAAATCAGATAAAATTGAATGTATTGTGAAAGTGAACTGACCTTTTCATGTTGTGTAGGTAACAATTTAATATTTTATCAAGTCTCCTTGAGCTTCACGGCACAGTCTAAGACGGGTAAGCATACTTCCTATCAGAGAGGTTAGTGTTTCGTGAGTTATGCTGTCCCAGTATCCGACCACTTCTCTCTTCATGTCTTCAATTTTTGTCAACCCCTTTTGATTCACACATTCCTTCATCATCCCCAAAATGTTCTCAATGGGATTTAAGTCAGGACTATATGCAGGAAATGGTAATGCAGTCACATTTTTCTCCTGAAACCACTGCTTGGCATGTTTTGCGGTGTGTTTAGGATCATTATCTTGCTGCAAAATCCAGTCATTTCCATAAAACACATGTGCACTTGGAAGGAGAAAATTATCTAATATGTTAGTGTAGCGTTGACTTGTCAGATTTCCCTCAAACACACACAGCGGAGTCGTTCCTAATAAGGATATCCCTCCCTATACATGAAACTTTGGGCTGTATTTAGGTCGTCGATACAACGGTGCTGACGCAGACTTTGTCCATATTTTCACATTATTGGGATATACCCATATTGAGCTTTCATCAGTAAAAATCACATTTTCCCAGTCAAAGTTTTCATGTGCCAAACACCACTCAACACGCCTGTCTTTATGTTCTTGTTTCATGAGAGGAGAAGGAATTCCAGTCTTTTTTCTCCCATCCAAGATCAATCAAATTTCTTCTAACTGTAGATTTTGATACAACTGTTGATCCCCTTTCTATCATTTCATACCTGATGTTGGAGATGCTTGCTCTTTGCTTTTTAGACGCTAAAATTCCCATCCGGACGCGATCTGAGAAGTCCAATTTTCTGGGTCTCCCTGCTCCTTTCTGGAGCCCAAAATCCTTTCCCTCTTTAAAATTCTTCCTAATGCTATACACAGTAGAAAGAGGAGTTCCTGTTCTCTCTGCCAATGTATTTACATCATCAATTCCTTGATTACACAACTCAAAAATCAACCTTCTTTTATCTTCAGCAGACATTGTTGACAGTGCTGAGGAAAATGACGTCTGCTACAAATTCAGGGGAGGTAACTCTAATTGTACTATACTCAGTAGGCCAAGATGAGTTCCTCCCTTATACCATTACTTAGTTTTAAGTATCGGTGAATCAGTTGAGGTGTTAGGATAGCTCAAAGTAAGAAGAAAAATTCTCAATAATTATGAACCAGACTATAATTAGATTTATTAAATGCTCGCTGTTACACGGAGAGAATCGGTCATAGATAACATTAAACACCAAGTTATATTAATATTCGATCGTAATGAAATCGTAGCTAAACAAACGCCAGTTCATGGAGATATTCGATGATACTAATCATTCAGCATAAGCCAATATTCATGGAGCGACCTAACGGTAGTTATAATTAGACTAAAACAACTCATAGTTCAAGGAGAGAGTCGCCCATATTCAATACTATATCAAACCACAACATTAGAGAATAGCTCCATCATTCTACTGGTGTCAAGGATAAAAATGGTATGATAACATGAATAGATTACTTGACGAGAGCAGGTGATCCCGAAAAGGGTAATCAGTTCATAAGGAGATTTTATCATTAAAAATATTCGCTTTCGCATCTGCAATATAAAGCAGGATTTGCCTTGACCCCCAGTGTACATTTCTACCAAAGACATTGCTATGATACCGAGACATTGCCAGAGGATACGAGTCTTCAACACGGTAGTTATAGGTAGCTCTCTCTCCCGTCATTACTTCTGCAGCTGTAAATGTAGGATAAAGAACTCCCATGTACAATAAGTACTTTTGTAGCTAGTCCCGTGAGTTGTAAACTAGGTATTGCTTCACGGCTTGGCCTATTTATACTGGGTTCCAAACAGGCTCACGCTGCCCTTTGCTTACACTCTCTAGCTTCTTAAAAACAGGTTTAGAATCGGGAAACGGAAATAGCGCTGATACTCTCACTCTCCATGTAACACATCAGGCCGCAGCGTAGATAACAAATCTTCGAATCATACTAATTATGTTTGTTAAGATAAATGTATCTGCAAGAACAGATTATCTGCAAGAACAGAAAATGCTAATTAACCTTGAGATGAATTATCCTCTGTAGTGGAAACATCGACCCGTTATTGTTTATTTCCCTTAAGTTCAAGGCTTTTTGATTTATTTGCTCAGTGACTGGAATTGATTACGTTTTAGATAATCTTACACACTCCTTCCTCTCAGGAACCACGGGTTATCTACAGCTTCTCTACGGCTTCTATTCTCCCTGCTGTAACTGACAATATTCCTGACCGCGATTCTAGTCTACCGTAGCATATTTCATCCTGCATTCATTGTGGAATGTGTGAGAACGCCTGATGCTTTCCCCGTCACCTTGGTTATAAACAAACTACCGACTGTTAAGTCTGAGCCACGATCGCGATCCCAGAAGCCAGTCGTTTGTAAACAAGCTAATTGGCGATGTTTACAGAATACATGGTAACAAGTTGATTCCGATAGCGACTGTTGTTATTATCTATTATTATTATTATTGTGGTGTGATTGTATGACTGGCTATATGGCTATAACCATTGGTGTTAATTACCACTAGCACCCTCCATCAATTTGGGCCTTCCCCTCACATCAATGGAATACTAGGGTGCGTTAAACCTCATTTACCCACACTGCTATTACTGCTATTATTAGTAATTATCGTCATCATTATTGCCACATTATTATCGTTTCTATTGATGGTGGTTAGTGGGTAGCCTCGTGGTTAAAGCGTTCGCCCGTCACGCCGAAGACTCGGGTTCGATTCCCACACCGGCACAATATGTGAAGCCCATTTCTGGTGTCCCCGCTGCGATATTGCTGGAATATTGCTAAAAGTGGCGTGAAAAACAAACTCGCTAAATTATTATTGGTGCGGTTAAGCATCAGCATCAAGACACCCAAGAGCATTCACTCACACAGTGCCCCACTCTGACCACGTCCTAGACAAGTCCTACTTGTCTACTCCAAATAAAGAGCCCCCATTTATGACGTGCTTGAATATACATTTTCATATTCCACATCTAAACTTCGGTCCGCTAACCCACCAGAGACCAACTACATAACCGTTGCAGCAATAAACAAATTGAACTCTCTGCCCTAATGACAGAAAGCTTACAAACAATGAAGTTTGTAATGCTAATATCATCTCTTTAATTGATATATGTCTGGCAAACATTTGATGTATACGGGTCTCTTATTCTCCTGATGATGTTAATGTAATTTGCCGTGGATATACAGAGGGTGGTACATCCCTGCGTTTAGTCAGCTTTGGGTAAACAGCATCGGATAGCAAAGATCCCCCAAAGTCAACTGTTGACGTTTCCTCCCTTCTGTCCACATCTTCATCTGCCTGGATAGACAAGGAAAGGATGTGGTGCTTGCTCTGGAGATTTCAATTCCCTATTTCAGGAGGTGCGTGCTTTAATTTCGCCCGCAGTCCGTTTTAAAATCAATCGACACTAAATCAGGGCGTGATCGGAAAGAAATAGGCTGGTGGTCTTTTTTTGGATGTAGACGATAACAGGCTGTGGTCGATGGATGGACTGCCAAAGGGCCATTTTACTAGATATGTAGTATACGAGCTTCCCAACTAAACTATGACAAAATGCTATATACCTTTTGATTGAGTTCTCTGAGACTGCTAAACCAGTAAGTGTTTTAGCGCGTTGGTATCAAAACAACTCTGCGCCTCATGTTAGCTTTATATTTTTGAGATCGATCAACATCGGTCATATCAGTGAAAATGTGACCAAGAGTAATAAACTGTTCAATGTTCAAATGCAAGATTAGCAGATCCTGATACGCCTAAGGTACACAACTCTTCACATTTTTCACCTATGTCCCTTATTGGTGTGCACGGGCAAACTTTGATTTTACGCAGAATCAGCAATTATTTTCCTCCCGTGACGTGAGCAGATTTCAATATGATGCAGTACAATATCAGCTTGCTGTAGGGTCGCGTCTGGTGTAGGCCTTTCTCGCCTCACAGCCATTGTACGCTCCCTTCGGCAATGGAATAGAATTTCATTAAATTCATAAGAAACATAATCTAGCTGTCGCGCAATGACGCTCATCCCTAGGTTTCTCTTTTCTGCAAAGAGCACTAACATCATTATGTACAAAACGTACGTCATTCCTTTGCTCCAATTTCATCTAATCTAGGGATAATTGCAAAAGCTGAGTTAGATAAATTAGACATGTGTTTTCTATACAAGCGTAATGACCGGAATAGTTGAGAAATTGTTTTAAAACAGGTCACAAAGGATAGCGTACACAAGACGTTTTTTTCATACCAGACACTAACTGTGAAAATACGGTAGAGACAATCGGATATGACGGAATGACATTAAGTGGACTCTACGATCCGCTGAAAGTACACTATACCCGATTTTCTATACTTTGATTCGTGTTTAACTTTGCTGGCAGCAATGTCCCATCTGTAAACGCGGTCTGTAACTAGCTGAGTGTGAACAAGACACTCTAACGGTTGATAATATGAGCAAAGATCAAAACAGTTTTGTAAGATGACGCGCTATCAGTCATTTCTGTGAGCCTAACCTCCCGATTCATTGTATCACCTCTTCCGACTGCCAAAGGGGAACGTATTTCAGCCCGGGAGCACCCATTGGATTTCTGTTTCATAAACGTGAAACTAAAATTGTCCCGAGTTCCGTTTTTATATCACAATATTTATGAGCGTTTTCCTCTTGGTGATGAAGTTATGGATAACTAGATTTCAGATGCAACCGATTTATCATTTTCAAAATAATATATGTTATTGCAACATGAACAGTCATGTTTATATGATGTATGTTATTTACTTTCATTAATTTGAAATGAGCGTTGAAACATGCGCAATCAATACTTTCAGAATGTCAGTGAGTACGTCTCCCCAGTTTAAGTCACACAACCTTTGCCCGCACTTGCTTAAACTCTCGAGAAGAAACAAACACATGCCAACCCCACGCTTGTTGATACCCATCTCGGGGCATAAACACCAATCGCTGCCTCCCATCTGTTTTGATAGAGTGAACCACCTACCGTTCCCCCTCCCCCTCCCTTCGTATAGGCCTTGCCAGATGTGCCCCTCAAGCATCTACTCCCATCTCTCCAGACACCCTCACCGTTCGGTCTGCCTTCAGTGACGTATGGTCAATGATTACTCCGTACGTTATTCACACTCACCGCCTGAGACCGGATAGCCTAGGGATTTCAGGTGACTCTTCTGCAAAGACTCGTTTTTCAGAGACTTTATCATGAAAGGCATTTGTTCTCCTACTCAGATTAATCGTATATTATCAATATGAAATTCATTACTGAGGCATCATGTGGATTTGAGTGAAAGTGTGTGGACTTGAGTCACTGTGGATTTGAGTGAAAGTGTGTGGACTTGAGTCACTGTGGATTTGAGTGAAAGTGTGGACTTGAGTCACTGTGGATTTGAGTGAAAGTGTGTGGACTTGAGTCACTGTGGATTTGAGTGAAAGTGTGTGGACTTGAGTCACTGTGGATTTGAGTGAAAGTGTGTGGACTTGAGTCACTGGATTTTGCATCATACCAGAAATATCACCAAAGGACATAAGAAAATTGGCTTAACACAATGTACCCATCTTGGGAATCGAACCCACGTCTTTGGCGTGACGAGCGATCGCTTTAACCACTAGACTACCCCACCGCACCGTTGTTGATTTGAAATGAATATTACCCTAAAGTACGGTTAGAACCAACTCACAGACACTACTAATTTACATCGTCATAAATATAGTTCGTTTACGCACTTCGACTAAAATATACAGCAAATGTCCGCTACAAAAACAGTTCGAAATATCCGTCAGTCCGTAATAAAAGTAGCTTGCCGTACTTGATATCTTCTGCGCAAGAACAACCAGTCCCTATCCGTCCCCACCGCTCCATATGACATAGGACACGACAGACAGACCAGTCTCCCCAATAACATGAAAGCTAGTGTATAGAGTAACATCTGGTCTCTGAAATTAAATATTTTAATGAAAGAAAAACGTTGTTAAATCATCTTGATACATGGGATCCCAGACCCTTTGTTCATTTTCAGACCTGAGGCTGCAGTAATCTAGGCTTGCTAACTTCGCTAGACTTGCATGGCCTGGATACTGTGTATATTTTTTCGGGATCTGCACGACAGACCAATGATGGTCCAATATGACTTTTCAGTCATGCAGCGACCTATATATCAATAGGGATGTTTGAATTGGGAGCTTTAGCTCACTCATTACAAACTGAATAACTTAATTAAACAAGTCTATATAAATACATTTTCTAAATCCGATTTTTTTTCAATATCATAACTAGTGCACACTGGACAAGATTACTTATTTAAGAATGCAAGAAACAGATCAATAAATGCACAAAAATGCAATCTGCAAATGTCACTGTGATCTCATATAAGTCCCTGAACATGTGGATAAGTTAACGTTTTGGTTAATCCGTGTATTTCTCGAATTTCACTGAATAAACAATTAACATACAGTAGCGTCAAACTCATAGATGCTACCTGTAATAGTATCCATGGCCCCGATTACTAATCAGGGAACTCCAGCCTTGTCAATATAACACGGCGGCGCTTGTTTCTTACAGTGACTTTCAAATTGTATGCTACATAGTCAAAGAGACACGTGAGAAGATTTAATGTTTCTACTTTAACCTCCATACAAATTGACTGTCAACATTAACGAGTTTCAGTGCTGGTATATGCAGCCCTTGAAATGTCAGAAGTCCACAGTATATGTATGTGTGTGTACCGTTTGCATAAATATGTCGTACAGCCTCGAACCAAACGCTTCATAAATGCACGAAAAACGTTCGACTGGAAGATCATAAAAATACCCAATTCTGTATGAGTGAGATAACGGTCGATATACACCGCTACAGGAAACCTATATAATGGTTAGAGTTCTCCATCGATCGAACTACCAATTTCCTTTCTTCGAAATTATTATTCCCGAAGAATTACATTCGTCGAATTCGTATGCGGCTGCAGCAGTCCGGACGTTATAGATGGTAATAGCTGTTTGGCTGATAAAAACGGTTGGCACCGGTAGTAATCCATACTTAAATATACCGTTACATGTAATTGTTCTTTACATTGTTTGAGGGATTTTAACTACGTGCATATTTTTTTTATAATTTTGTACTTGCTTGGCGATATTATTAAATTTTTGTATATGGACTGCACACGGGAGACTATGACTGTGACGATATCTCATGATCAAATGCGAGCGAGTAATTTTACACCGTTTTCAGAATAATATTAAATGAGGAGGATATTTGGAATAAATGAATAAAAAATAGAATTATAACATTGGTCACTGGGATGAAACAAAGCTTTGTCATTTAGACTGGCGCATCCTGAATGCCCGTCGTTCTGTCACAACTGTACACGTGAGTTATCTCAAAATGCCAAGGGCTTATGATCAAAACCACATCGTTCTTTCACAAGCTGTGACACCGTCATATAACAAACGTACCGTTCAGTGAACCGTAACGTAGCAACTACACTCAATTACGCATTCACTTAGATTATTATTTATATTATTCCTCGTTTTAAAATTTTCAATATGTATCCCACTTTGTATTACCTCGTATAAATTGAAATGCCAAAACGACCGGTCGCGATCGTATTCCAATTTGAACCAACATCACTATATATATAAGATACGTTGTATTTGGGATTACACAAATATTCAAAATGGCGTCAGCTCCAGCACGCTCACTCAGATGATTACGATCATCCCATTCAGGATACGAATCCCAATTTCGCTCATGTTTTGTTACAATATTTCTTTCTTCGGCACTTCCTAACACCGACAACTAAATATTGGATCAATATTATCGGTTTCCTTTCACAAACCACAAATCCCTGGATCTTTGGGTTAAAAATCTATAAAAATCCGTATTCTGCCCCCTTTCCTCTTCCACCAGCCGCACCCCCTGATGAAAATGGACACTCCGCATACAGTTTGTGTTTGTCTGTCTTTGGCATTCTCCAGTGTTATCACCGGAACTCTCAACTTGTAATCCCCTCCGACGGTGACGGAAAACTTGGAATCTGTACAAGACAGTGTTCTTTTTCAAAAAAGTGTTACTTCCAAGGATGCTTCGAGAACGATCGTACTGATTATGTATTTCCCTTGAGCCTAAGCTTCCATGTTCTGTGCAGTTATATTTTTCAAGTACGTATGGCGTGATCTAGACATGGCAAGAGTGTTTATTTGACACTTTGAAAGTGATATATTTTGTTTATTCTTAAGGTAAATACCGGTGCTGATATCGATATAGTTATGTTTTAGTCGCATGATTTAGAAACACCTGCACACGGGACTAACTCGGTTGTTCTCATTATAATTGTCATCACTATCATCATCACTATATAACTCCATGATAAGGGAGACCCGTGAAGATTCGGGTAAGAATTAGTCTTCACGAAACCAGTCTCCAAAAGGAGACTAACGGATCTGGTGGTCAGACTTTGCAGATGCATTTCATCGTGTCCAAGTTGCGTACGTCGAAGCTCATGATGTCAATCACTGGATTGTTCAGATTATTAATAGGCGCCATAAATCGTACCTATTGCTGAGTGTGGTGTTTAACGGCAAACATAATTAGTTGGTAGTTGTGGTTATGTTGTAACCATGTATGATGACAGGTTGATGATTGTTGGTTTGCTACCACCACGTTCGTAACAGGTATATCACATTAACACCTCGGGATATGACAGGTATATCACACTAACACGGCGTGATCTAAGAGGTATATCACACTTACACGGCGTGATGTAACAGGTATATCACACTAACACGGCATGATCTAAGAGGTATATCACACTAACACGGCGTGATCTAACAGGTATATCACACTAACACGGCGTGATCTAACAGGTATATCACACTAACACGATCCGGTTTAACGGGTCCTATAATAAGCAGCGTTGACCCACTAAATCATCACACTATAATACCTCATGATATAATGAGCAACACCGTTAACCCACTAAATCATGATAGTATCGTGGCGTGACATAGCAGGTGTTGTAATAAGCAGCGTTAACCCACTAAATCATGATAGTATCGTGGCGTGACATAGCAGGTGTTGTAATAAGCAGCGTTAACCCACTAAATCATAATAGTATCGTGGCGTGACATAGCAGGTGTTGTAATAAGCAGCGTTAACCCACTAAATCATGATAGTATCGTGGCGTGACATAGCAGGTGTTGTAATAAGCAGCGTTAACCCACTAAATCATAATAGTATCGTGGCGTGACATAGCAGGTGTTGTAATAAGCAGCGTTAACCCACTAAATCATGATAGTATCGTGGCGTGACATAGCAGGTGTTGTAATAAGCAGCGTTAACCCACTAAATCATGATAGTATCGTGGCGTGACATAGCAGGTGTTGTAATAAGCAGTGTTAACCCTCTAAATCATCACGTAATACCTCGTGATATAATAGGTACTGTGAGCAACAGCGTTAGCCTACTAACTCGGGTAGGGAATCGGGTGGTTAAGCCTCCTAATTTGGTTGACACATGACATCGTATCACATTTGTACAGATCGATGCTCATGTTGTTGATCACGGGATTATCTGGCCCAGACTTTATTAATCAGATCGCAGCGATAAAGCTGCAATATTACTGAGTGCAGTGTTCAAGGTCAAACAAACCACCCAACCCAAGGAAGGGACAACAATATGGTTGAGGGATTGTGACACAGACTGATGCAAATCCGTTGAGAAGGACCAAGTGTCACCGCCATAGCATTGCACTGATTTGTGGCTTGCATTGACGGATTTTCATTAACCTGATTACAATTTTATTTATAGGTTTGGCATGTCGATCTAAACAATGCCAAACTCCGACAGCCCTTTGTGCAAGGGGGGATATCAAATGTGTCTGCCAAAGAGCGAATGGCTGATCAAGTGATCATAATATCTTTATATTGTGGTAGATCCGCAAAACGCTTTACTGATTATATATTCAGGGTGTCGTGATATTGAAAAACCGTTCTAACACGAGTTGGGTTTTACATGGCCTCTTGAATAGTCCAGCAAAACCACGGCAGGGCACAAGCAAGGGAATCAAATCCAAGTCTTTAGCGTTATGGGCGAACGCCGTAACAGATAGGCTACCCAACCGCCTCGGTTCTGACGTGAGGAGTTAATACTACATGTAATACTTGGAGAATCCAATCTGTTGTTCCTGCTGTTCTAATGTTGTCACCGATATTGTATTTTATTTCAATGCAATCCGCCTGTCCTAAAACGATTCACTAAATTTAGACATTTTGCTGATGTATTCTGCATGTACAGTCATGCTCATAAGAATAACCTGGGCTCTTATTCTCGAAACGTTCGTAGCTTTGAGGATTCGTAACGTTGATCGCAGCCAATGTGTTGAGAATGGGCTTAAGAAGTTCGTGAGGCTACGAATGTTTCGAGAATAGCTAGTCTGGTTCATAATCTCAGTAAATTTTGAAATTTCATTTGGGAAGGTCTGTGATTAGCTGAATATCGATGCAATATATTGAGGTGGAAATATTGCGAAGAATCACGAAGTGGAATTAATCATAAAATATTCATAAGCCTATAAGCGTTAGGTGTCTGTTTACACAGGGCCTAGATTTACAACTCCGCCACATCCATCTGTTTGTTTTCATCCCGACACGTGATACAAGGGGAAATCATAACTATCCGCAAATGATAGCGAGAAGTCACGAGATCGTCAAAGGAATAACCAAGCGTCTCATGTATCGATCGGGTTCTTCCGGTGTTGACAAACCTAATCCTCCGCCAGTCCAAGACGTGCTTCACGAACAATGCACATGTAGCGTGAGTTGGCATGCAAGTGATAACGGACAATTACTGACAGTAATTAGTCATCCAGTGGTTCTAGTCTGCGGAGGAATCCCCCGAGCGGGAGTGTCAAGCCGATTCACCCCCATTGTATGCTGAATAATCGCACTGGAGGCCATCTGTCGAGTGGCTAACCCTTTCTCAGCTACCGATTCCGTCATTTCATTTGTCCAGTTTAGATATCTAGAAAGAGTTCCCAACCTACAAATATCAACAATTTGCCCCGTTTCCGCATCTGAAGCTAAACATTGAATTATTTGAATATGAAATACGTCTTCCTCTAAAATGGATATTTGAAATGCTTAGTGTTAATGTTTGACAAAGGGGTCTGCATTAGAATTGATTAATATTTCAGAAATCAATAAACGCGCGTGAAATTCTTTTGTTTGAGACAAACCATTTTGTGAAAGGGAGGCAAGACAGAGTGTCTCTTCCTGTTGGCCTTCCATCTCTGGACATGCGTAAGTACCGTCATTTTATACTCATATCTGTTCCATCTATCGTTATTTGGAATTTGTAGCAGCACGTCCTTATTCAAAATCAGCAGCGAGACTATAAGAGAAGACCTAGAGAAACAGTTCTTTGTGAGAAATTGAACAAGGAGTTATCGGAATCCTTCTATGCAGTCAGTTTAGATAAATTCGAGAAAGCCTACGTATGTATAATAATAATAATATAGGACATTTAATTGTTAATTGTTATTTGATCATCGTGAAGCAAACAAGCTACTTTGTATAGAGTTTCACTCTATACGAGGTGTTATGCTGTGTGCTGTGGGATGAAGCCTGGTTCTGCACTTGCCCAATAGAAACACAGTTCTCATTTATGAAGGACCTCGCAAAGCTGTATCATTTTGCATGCGATCAAATTTACTCGGCAAATCTTACACGTAAACAGCTCTTATTGGTACCTATAAGATGAAAGCTATCATTAAGCTGATAAACCGACACTCGACAAGACCACGGATTAACGTCTTTAATGGAGCTGACTTGTAACATGTCTCTGATCGTTACCAGATTACACAGTTTATTATACCAGTCTCAGCACGCCACCCTGCCTGGCACCGAGCCATGTTTCGGCCACACGCCATTACGTTCGAATCACTATTGCGTAGCCGTCGGTATATGAGAAATAGCTCTGGACTGACTCACAGTGAAAGAACATAGATTATATATTAACCAGTGGAAGACTGCGTGTGATTCCATGTGGTTCCTGTAAGCTAAACCTCAACACGCGCACCTGCTTTGCGGCCATCACCTTGGTTAAATTGGCCATGGTCTTAATCAGACAATTTTGTTGGAGTTGAATTGTTTGGAAACGGTTTGTTGGTGTGGTGTTTCACCAATGGAAGAAAACACACTGTTTAGTCTTTAGTTGTTTTGCTGAACGTTTTACAATTACCTCGATCATTCTAGGAGCCAGGATTTTGATGAATTTCGAGTATTGAATAAAGTCAGTATGCTATTATTTATATTTTATATCATGTAGGCACGTCTCAAAATAATATATAATATCCACATAACGTTATACCTATATATCGTATATATTATCTATATATAATCTTGAAGTGTATCAAAATATGAGGTATAAAATTATACATATAAATCCATTTTCAGTTTTGTTTTCAGAACGTTTAAATTCTGTCGTCTTGATCTTTTAGGAGAACGTGTAGATGTAATAATATCTGAAGAGAAAGTTGAGAAGATCATGAACCCACATTGCAATAGGAATTGTGACAGCTTAATAGTTTTGAAAATCTTTTTCTTCTGTTTTTCTTAATGTTGGTTTCATATGGAACAGAAGGCATAGCACTGTGATGAAGAACAGCTCCCTTTTTCTTGTCAAAGTGATATTTGCTGATATATTTTCTTCCAAATTCAACTCACCTCTTAAACACATATTGCCAACTTTATGCAATATCTGTGCTTATTAGCTGCAGTTTGTTTTGACCATTTCGATTCAGTAGTCGTTAAGATTTTGGCCAACTACGGCGTTCCGATAATGAAGGTAATACATGACCAAGCACTATATAGGAAATCATTGATGACAGATCGTTTACGTGTTCGGTGGTCATTGGCCTTGATGATCAATGTCCAAAATCGAACAGTATGTCTCAGATATTCACGACTATAGAAAGGTTACTTTGTTAAAAGGGATAAATAGTGATTGAGGAACAAGCTGTAATTTCCTGGATTGTTTTAACCATTTAGCCATTTGTATGATTACCTATACTATTTTGCTTTTTACCCCCAATGGGATAATCGAGACCTGCTATTAACTAGCATTTACGTGTTACATTTAAGGGATTTGTGAACTTTTAGAATAAATGCCTTTCAGTTTCCATTTGATTTGTGCCGATCAGGTAACTCAATGGTGAAAGTGGTCTTTGAATAATTCGGGTTTCGGGTTTTATACTACACTGGTCAGACATGGTACGCCACTTGACGTTGCTGCCATACTTTGCTACTAGTTTATATATACTACTTGTAAGCAGCGAATGAATCGTGTATATTTTTAGGCGCCTAATTACGTTTCTCTAACTTGTTTAAACCGCAAGGATATGCTAACAACATTATGGAAATAGTTGAATTTAAGTGATGTCCAGAGTGGCGTCCCCTATTTAGCCAGGATCCGTTAATAACGTGTTTAAAATAACGATTATGTTTGTTGGTATGTCGGTATCATAGCCGCACTAGTTGGTGTCATCGCGCTGATCGGACTCCATGCCCACTGTGACATATCTTTTCACCTTCTCTGAGCGAGGCGGGTTTTGATATAAAGAAATAATGCTCTTGACTCACAAATTGTTCTTGCCCATGCGTTACATCGACGCCGGCATTGTGCATTGGCTCCAGATTACCATACGACCATACATTCTGCAGCTGTTCTGATAGTAATTATCCCATTATTGTTCACCCCCTCCTTTGAATTACCGCATGTTTTCATCGTAATTCGGAATTAATTGAGAAATTGAAATTTGAAGAGTTTTTGACTCTAGGCACATCCTGCCTTCTCGTACATTTCTTTAGACTGGTGTAAACATTTCCATTTCGCTGCCTCCTTTGGCATGAAGTGGAAATGAACAGGAACTCCATTTTAGAGCCTGTTTTCGGTCCGTCTCAATCAATGTCCTTTCAAAAACGTCCACGTCGCAACATTAACACACCATTGCAGATCGATGCATATGGAAAGATGTGTTCCCATCCATGGCGTATCAATGTCAGATATCCCCAGAATCCTTTGTTCCTATTTCCCCCGGAAATTCCAATTCTGCGTCTATGGCGCTTGTATCTTCAGATGGCGTCCATTGGCCCAGTACCGCACTTTTATCGCCGTTCTTCAATGGTAACACCTCTGTAACAAAGACACCCCAGTCGACCCTTCATGAAAGGCCTTGATGTGTTATTTTATTGAACTGCCAGACTGCCATTCCTTGGGAACAAGGCTAAGGGGTTGTAATTGATTTAGCACGAGATTCCGAGGTTTTCTGAACCGCTGTACCACTACTAGGATCCAAGTATTCCAAGCGGAAAGTTTCGTAATTCAATTTGGAAACCAATGTGCTTGCTTCCCTTCGGAATTGGTATGATCGTGTGACAAAATAGATTTGGAGATTGAAGACATACAAAGAAGGAGAAAAATAGATAGGAATTATTTTAGATGAAATTCCCATCAGAGATTTAATTTTGTCTCTCGTTTCCAAGCACATTAGCGGAATTGTGTTTTAGGCCTGGGCTGTCATTTCAGATTACCTCCAATCGTTTCAGCGCGAGGGTTAAATCATATTACACAATGGCTGAGTGTACAGATGTGTATTACGTGACAGACATGCCCATTTCCTAATATGATATTTTTTACTTCCTGGTTCTTTATTAAAACAAACATACCGTTAACCCAAAACATCAAAGACGTGTATTGTCGTGATGTGCTAACAAAACTGTTGTCCACTGTTTGTTATATGCGCGGATTTATGCTGCATTGACAGGTTTATTACCTTTCTTTGTGTGTCTGTCAAAACAATGTCCTTGACACCAGACCTTTTGAAAAAACCCTCGGTAAACAATTTAAACACACCATAGCTTCGTAACATAAAGGTATCCGTCACCATACAACCGTAAAACCCTTAGTGAACAACGTTAAAAAGCATAGCTGGTAACATCTAGACTAGACATGATTGTATATATAATTGCATAACTGTAAAATGAAACAGTGCAGTCCAAGAGCAAGGAACTTGTGGTAACAGCGATGTCCTCCGACTGGTTATCCTCCCCCATTTAAAGCAAAATGAGGACCGGCTGAATATCATCTTAAGAGCATTGTGCACAGACTGATTAACCGCTGCACAGAACGCTATGCACACACCGATTATCCACTACCAAGAGCAATGTGCACATACTGATTATCCGCTACTAAGTGCAATGTACAGCGGCCGTTTAACAGCTACTGAAAGACATATGCACCCACTGATTATCCGCTGCAAAGAACACTATGCACAGACTGATCATCTGCTACTAAGGTCAGTGTGCACAGAAGGATTATCCGCTACTAAGAGCAATGTGCACCGACTGATTATCCGCTACTAACAGCAATGTGCTGATTATCCTCTTAAATATAAGTCAAAACCATTTCCATGATCACCTGAAATCTCTACCAGAGTCCATTATACGATGATGTATGTTCATGTATTAATCGCTCTGGAATGGTGAACGGGTGCTTGCGAAAAAGGTGTGCATTGTGAACATACTGCTTTTCTTCTCTTAAGAATGTATACCAACAAAGAATTCGAAATATTCAGATTGGGAAGCGACATAGACAGGGAGCAGATTTGTAAAATAATTTTTTAATCAACATGCCGAAGCAAACTACTCGTCTACTTAAAGCCAACCCGAATGAAAACGTTGCGAAATATGAATTTATCGATCAGGCTGATCACCCTGAAGTCGCTGTTTAGGAATTCTATCATCTATGGATCCAATCAGGGCGACACATCCCCAAGCTGAATAGATCTTTGTCAGTCTCACAAGTTCATGCATAGGTTTGATCAAAGCTATGGCCAGCAGCCACCGGTTACTGTCGGGTTTGACAATCCCTCTGAGAATGAATCAATGTCAGCCCGAAGAGTTAATTCTGTTTCCCGCATGTCTAAGATTCCTATGTAGGCCACACTATACTTCATTCCTATAAAAAAAATAAAGGGTTGCACAGAGGTGGTATATTTTTAAACTTTCGGATCTATTCTGAGACCTTTTATATTCAATGCCATGTCCCTGATTTGTAGGTGTAGCATCGTATTAGCCACGAGCACCATCTTGTTCTTACCAAACAAGTATTATTAGCCTCAGAGAAAAGCATAAGAGGAGCGATAATGGCACTAACACCAAGGTTGATGTCTGTGACGTCACGCCGTCGCACGTGATCACGCGTCACAGTGACGTCGGTGACTGAGGTCGTAATGTCGACCCCGTCAGTAGGGTGATTGGTTAGACTGCCCTTGGCCATTAATGGAACTCGTACAAGACATTACCGCCATTACCGAAGCGGTCTTTATTAGATTGGTGTCCGTCTGGCGAGTCATTTGGCGCCGGCGGGTGTTGAACATACTACCAGTCAACAACAGCTCCCTCAAAGTGTATCGTACTCATTCTGTGATCCATAATGAATAATTAAGACCACACTTCACCGTCATTGTATTTCTATCACATGTAAGGATTTTGGAACATATAGTTTCAATTATGCTGATCATCAAACCTTTTTCATTGCTTCACAATGAATAAAATATATATATATATTTTTAAACGGCCCACACCGAACTAAAGCTAACGAAATATGCGTTTTAAATGTTTGTTTTTAAAAATACATCTTTTAAAACTTGAGAGCGTTACCTTACAGCAAGAGGTGCTAGCACATTTCCCGGAGACCCGTTACCACCTCTGACGTTCAGTTATCCATTCATAAAAATACTACACTTTTGCCTTTTACGCCATGTGTAGAGTGTTTCCACAGATATTCTTCTTGAGGCATTGTTCTCTGACGTAGCCATTGGATTATTCAGTGACGTATACTAAGAAGCACTGTTTGACATTATAGTTTATAAACCAAGTATCAGACAAGCTTCTGGCATTTTTACATTTGAAAAGTCAATGGTATATTCAAATATAAGCTGATGAAATGTTGAAGTAGAATATTCCTTCCTCGACCGTTGCCATTGAAATGTCTGTCGGAAGCGTATGTCGCAGAGAAAGGGTTTTTGTTGCCTCAGTCTATTTGCATCCATATGACGTAAAATGTAGAAGGACAAGAAAAAATGACAGAGACATAGTTTATTTAATAGGTCATAGTTAAAGAAGGGTATAAGCAGCAGTTTACACGGTACGTTAAGTACCGACCCTTGCAGCTAACCCCCGCCCAAACCCACACCTGATCTGTTGTCCAAGAGTACTGTAATTATGGACTTCATTTCTTTTCAATTTAAAAGATTAAGCCAGTTTCAAAATTGGTCACTTCTTGATAAATTCACAAACTTTAACATATCAGGATTTTTAATAACATCCATTGGAAAATGACGCATAGAGTTGTGTTGTACGCCGCTTTGGGCACTGTTCCAACAGTATTGCGAACACCCTAAATGTGCCTCATACATGATAAACATTGAAATGAGACGAAGTGGTGTTGAATATGTATGAGAACGTAAACGTTTTTTCACATCACACCTAGAGTAAGGACGCATGTACTGATCCCCAGAATACAGATGTCACCCATGCCTTTGAACCATGGGGGTTGGGTATGGTCCCTGAGGCGACGTCGTGGCGTGGGTTGTCAGGATCGGTGACGTGGTCATTGTCCTCCGACGTCGCGGATTGGTGCTTGCAACACTAATGAGAAGCCTGGTCCAGACATCTTTATACCTTGGCCAACGTCATGTACAGGAAACGTTGAGTGAGGCATCGAAAACAAACCAAAATTAAATAGGATAAAATAATAACAAAAATAACAACATTTGCTGCCATGCACTGCCAGAAGTCTTAGCTAAAGCAGTGCCTCCTAATTCTACGACCATCGTTATACATTATCACGAACTTCACAGAACATGTAAATATAAGTGGCCAAACCATTTCCACTTTCAGCAAAACATCTACTGAGCGAAGTGTCCGTTTTATGATTTTGACAATATAAGTTCACATATGTTATGTATATTACAGAATAGTTGGATAAAGTGTTATACAGATATATGGATAAAGTATGACGAAATCTGCTGGAAGAGAATTGAACTTTACATTTCAGAAAACATTCCAGGGGTGACTTTCACCGAATGAAGTTTCACAGAAAGGAAATAAACAATTCTAACCATCTTAGTATCTCACAACATTTGAAACTTTCAAAGAAAGTATCGATATTGAGTATCACACTATGCCTATTTAATGGGTACATACTGTAATATTATGAATATATTATTACTGCTATCGATGATGTATGAAACAACTTCCAGATAATAAAACCTACAACCCAGAAAACTATGCCCAAAAGAATTTAATGTGACATCAACAAACAGCAAAGAAATTATACGAACTATACAATATTAATATTTTAAGAAAAAATAGAATAGGTTAGAAACCAAGGAGGACTTCACTAAGTTGGATACCTTTTGCCCAATCCTTTTCTTCAATGAATGAAATACATGTGTATGTTTAAATCAAAATACAAGTCAAGTCAAATTACTGCCAAGTATTTTCAGTAGTGACAGTACTTAAATCAAAAGTGCACATTTTAAATGTCAGATGTTCTTGAACGGCAATGGCTACTAAAACAAAGTCAGTGACAAAAGCATCCAATGGAATTAGCAATGCTGGACTGGCTTCCTAAATAATCGTCGGCCGGTTTTTCAGGGTGTAAGTATAATGTTCACATAAACGCGGGTCTTGATAGAGGTATGCGCTTGCCCCCTTCTGTGCCCCTTTCATAGTCTTAACAGCCTTTCAGAATTCCCCATGCTATGGTGTATGTTGTTCTAGAACGTTCATAAATAGACTGGACTTCAGAAGCATCTAGAATGTGAACACAGCTCCTCAGGGTAGATCATAGCATGAATGCCTGACAAATAGTCCTCTCAAAACACATTTGAACTTCTGCTAAACCTTGACAACAACATAGTAGTGTGTTTGCTACATTATGAAGAGTGAATTCGCTGTCACTCACTCTGTCGCCAAACCTAATATTTGACCATTCTTGGTGTTCCCCGTCGAGAAGAGTCTGCTGATAGCTGAGCAGGACTTCACCTAAACCCACCCACTCACTCACCGAAACCCACTCACTCACGGCCCATACAACCCACCCACTCACTTCCCGTTCTTTTGAAGAACATTCAGTTGATATATTTCATTTGTTGAAAATCGCTTGCCTATTCTCCCCCTCATTCGTTTTCTCAGTTTCTTCTCTCATCCATCCCCTCCTTCTTCGTTGCCTCTTCTTCATCGCTCAAATCCATCATTATAACTTTCCCATGTTCTCACATATCTCAATACATGCAAAGCTGGTTTTGTTCTGTGGTTTTCAGATCACGAACAACGATCGTCCCAGCGCCATAATTCCTCGTTATAACCTGACACGTATGTAGTTAGAAGGATGTTTCTCTGTCACAACATACATAATGTAAACCCCGGTGAAATTTCGTTCTGGTTGATGTTTTATTCAAAAGGGCCTTACGTCAAACACGCACATTTAGACTGCTTCTGCTTCTGTGTCTTCTTCTCGAGAACTCGCATATTATCTCATGAATTTTAATAATCTGAGGGTAACCTTTTCAACATGCAATTTTGTAATTACCACTAGAGGATGATGGGGCCTCTCGAACGACATCAGCAGGAATGAGCGTTTATGTCGCCAAGGACATCGTGAATACATTGTAGGGTACAACTTGGTTCAGCGCTTCAAGACACACAATTACTTCCTCTGAAAGGATTACCAAAAAAACAGCTTTCGGGGTTCACAACACACTTGTCTTTATTTCCGCAAACATATCCAGTATGAAACTTACATTCTTCTAGAATCTGCATCAGAATTGGGTTTTACAGCATTTTAAAACAAGTTCAAATCCAATCTTCTTCCCCAAACCTATTGAATGGCGGGCCTCCGACATGTCGGGTTGATCACTTTAATAATTGTTGAAACATTGTCAGTGTACATGTGATTGTGCTCAATAGAAATTAGATTATCTACGTGTCCATGTTAGCGTCTTTCTTTTAGATCAAGCCAGTGTGGAACGTGTTGTTTTATACACAAAACAGGCACGGGATGTTCCAGTGGCTAATACTTCCCGGGCGAAAATATCCGTGTTCATAGAGAAAACTCAGCTCAGGTCTGTATTTTGAAAAAGAATGACTTGGGTAGTCTAGAGGTTAAAGCCTTAGCTCGTCACGCGGAAAACCCCGTTTCGATTCCTCACATGAGTGCAATGTGTGAATCCCATTTCAGGTCTCATCCGCCGTTATATTTGTTGGAATATTGCTAAAAGCGGCGTAAAAGCCAACTCACTCACTCAGATTATGTTTCTGGGTTTGTCTGCTCTCATGTTTATGGGCTTCTCCAGAGTCGTAAAGAGGAGACTGACATATCAACAAGTTGACACGCTTTAGTTATAGCCGAAACGCCGCACAGCATTAATAAAAATGACCGTCAAAGCCAGAAAATAACCAGTCTCGATTATCTGATGAAACATATTCCTTTAGACAAAAAAGACGAAATATTTGTGAAAAGTGTATGAATGGTTCGCTGAAAATAAGTTCTGACACCAGGTGGTCGCGTAGAGGGCAAACGGCTCAGGATATGCCAGGAAACCAACTCACTCACCCACTCACTCACTCACTCAAAACTTTATGTAGTATTCTCTTAAACATACCAAATGACTCGCACACGTTTTTGAAAAATGAGTTAAAATATCTCCGCGTCCTTAAATCCAGATCCTCGCATAATGGATGACGCATTACCATTTCTACAGCTGCAGAGTTAAAAAGATGAAACAATTATCACGTTGTAAACATGAGAGCTGTAGCCGATCTACAGCTGTGTCCTTGGTGATATTTTCTACGTTTTTGTCGTTTGAAGACCTCGTTAGAGAGGATTTAGATGTTGTCATTATAGAAAAGCCCACGCTAATATGCCTAGGTTAATCGATGCACACAATGGACCAAAGAAACTCCTGGGCCAAAGAAAGTATGCACTAGTAAATTGGATTTGACCACGAGATTACAATAACAAAACAGCACTAGTGAGAAAAACCCCGCCGAAACATTGCAAACTTGGGTTCAAAACTACGATGTCCGGATCAAATACATCACCATCAAACGACCATTTCTTTTCGTTTCATTTGTGGCAATCATTAAAAATGGTATGTATTCCATTGACATTGACACATGCCTATCTGATGACAGATCACAATTACCGAAAAAATCAAGAATATGGATAAAGTTACAATCTCACCGAGACAAACTCGTACTTTTAACAGACGTATTAAATCATATATACCTCTAACAAGTATGGGATATTCCATCATATGTCAACGCACGTGAGAAAAAGTAATATATATCCATACAGGTAAAACATTTCCAAAGAGATAGAATAAATTGTCACATTTTCCCTTAATTTCTCTTCATCATCTGTTTCCTCCTTGGCTTCATTATGTGCATTTCATCCATCTAGTAAAACCAACGCCCCTTACCTATTTTGAACGCTATATAAATGCGAGTTTGTGAAAGTGTTCGTGTAGCATGATCTATTTAAATCTAATGACCGTTATATGGGTCAGAATTGCCAAGACGGATCTCTAAGATGACAAGGCATGTGGCAATCTGACCACTGGCAATGCCGTGACGTTTTTCTTGTCTACACCCTTTGCGTAAGATGATGGTGGGATTTCAGAGGGAATGCCACAGGTCATGCTGGGACAAACGGTCCGGGATCCCTCTTTCATCATCACGACTCAAACACAGGGATGATTAGGGGAAACAGATAAATGCAAGGTTAAGATGCTTATTTTCTCGTTACGGACTTACAAATACCATTGAAAAAACCCCATGGTCTCATTTCCTCTGTGTAGATAAGTTATCAAGATTTCGATACTTTAATGGTTCTATATAATCACGTTCACCTGAATTATTGTATTAATGGAAGTAGTGGAACAGGTACATGTGTATCCTGCATACATTGTTGGACAAGCGGGACCAGACCGTCACACTCACAGAGGTGTCTGGCCATATATACTCGCCATGTGAATAGAAACATAGTTTGACCAGATATACTCGCCATGTGAATAGAAACATAGTTAATCGTAATATAGGGCATGAAACCCATAGACCTATATCTGGGAACTGTTCTTTCTTCCAATTTTCCAAAGGTAATTATTTTTATTATTGAATATTTATATACCGCACATATCCGTGCAACTAGTGCTTGCTCAAGGCGCTGATATGTGTTTCCCCCGATCATTGGATGTCCGTCTCAGCGTCACATCGTATTATCAATCTCAACTCCCTGGGGAGTATACAACTCTTGCTGCCACTAGGCGCACCGAGTTTATTGCTCTCTCATCCTAACGAGGTACCCAATTCACAGTTGGGTGGACTGGGACACATAGCCACAGAACTTTGTCCAAGTTTACTGCACGTTGATGTACCCGCAACTAGGTGTATGCACGTATTCGTGTGGCCACCATCTGGTCATCTACCAACAGGTTCGTGGGTTCTTTTAAGCGCACAGGGTTGTGGTACTGCACACTAGGGGTTGTGACAACACGGAAAGAGTCTGCACACAATCCAATGATCAACATCATGAACATCGATCCTAGCGATAGGGAAGTGAACAAACTTTTCATTTGCTCTCTCTAAAGGAGTGAATGGGTTATATATGAAGGTACAAGTCACGGCACTCTCTGGAAAGATGGTAGGTAGCCCAGGAATGATGCCGAGTGACTCTGGGGCGGTACTAGTTATTCGTGCAAACTATTGGAAGGATGCTAGTTGGCCATCGAAGAATAGGTTTTGCCCTGGAAAGTTTTTATTGGTCTGAAAAACATTGTGTTTGGCCTGGAATTAGTTGTCCCTGCAAAGATGCTTTTCGAAATTTGAAAAATGCCAGCTGTCCCCAAAAACATATATGTGGTTTGTCAAAGAAAGATATGAGACGACCCTAGAATAGTGGTTTTTATTTTTATTTTTTAAATTTATTTATTTACTTATTCTTTTATTTTACTTATTTACTTACTTACTTACTTACTTACTTACTTACTTACTTACTTACTTACTTACTTACTTACTTACTTACTTATCCTAGTGTCCAAACCCAAAAAGATGATTTTTATTGCCTTCTGTAATGGCGCAAGTCATTAGCCATCTGTTCCGTGGAGCTGATCTCCGACAACGTCTTCGGATATTGGTGCACTAAGCATGGTGACGGTCCCAAGACCTTATGGTCTGCTGTTTCAGGGATGAACACAGAGAGACTGATGGGACATGCATTTAGATCATCACCTTTATTCTCACATCTCTGCTTTGCCTCCTAGTATCCCCAGGCTGAGAGAGGCCCCGTGCCACAGCGGAACAACTTGGCTTGATGTAACGAGGCTTATTTGGAGCTTACCGCCGGGCGTGGTGTATTTAGTTGGGTATTTATCATTATAGGATTATGGTGAAGACAAGTGGTGCAACGTCAGTGCGACTGGGTCATGAAACAGGGAAACGCTTCCCTGTTCTTTGGCCGAGATTATGCATGATTTATGCAGAATGAGTTCTAAGCGCAACTTTGAACATGTCAGTTATGTGATGAGGAGAAGCGAGGTGAGGCAATGTGTGTCGCATTAGTTAAAACATACGAGTGTACTAAACGTGTATGGGAATATCTGTGGAGGTAGGCAACGACCCAAATTAGTAAAAGGGCGTCACACCACAAATCTTTAACCACGAATCGTCTCAATAATATAAATTAAGCTACAAACACCTCTAAGTCGTCAAAATACTTAGTAATGATGAACTTTAAGTTTCATGAAACGCGTGGAGGCTCCCGCTGTCTGCGAATGCTGTGGTCACTGGTTAATTAGCTGGTTCTAGAAAGATAATACGCCCGTCCGCAGATTAATATGGTTTGGCCTCAAACATCTCGAGGCCAAGTACGAGTATGGCAGGTCTCTAGGTTAATATTAATAGATGTAGCTGTGGGACATAATTCATATCCAGTTATCCTGGAAAGGGTGGACATTTCCTGTGGCAGATTAGGAGCCAATCAGATGCTGAACATGGCCAAACACGTGACTACCCAGCAAAGGAAATAGTGAACCGAATGAACTCATGAACACTGGCGACCTCTGGCGATCAGTGCTAAGTTTGGATTCGTGAATAGTAAACCCTTGAACAGCCAAGGGAGGTAATTCTGCATTCACAGTTGGAATCATCGGTTTACTTTATTCATCTAGATTTATGGAGGTATACACAGAAGCATATGTCTTCAGGAACCTTTCTTGTCTTAAGACGCGGTGGTTGATTTGTCACCGTATCCCATATGCGTAGATCGATGCTCGTGCTTTTGATCACTGAACTGTCTGGTCCAAGCTCGATTATTTACATACTGCCGCCATGTAGCTGGAATACTGATCACTCACGAATGGTTTCGTTTTAATATCCAAAATCAATCAAGACAAGCTTCTCCCTGCATAACGATTTATCATGTTATTTGGTCTTGATCTGCATTACCATATAAATAGGCCTCAATTAAACTAATTGAATAAACTGAAATCCGAGCCTCCAGACATAAACCATGATATTTTTCTAAGTCATGTAAAACCGAACCTGAGAAATAATGGCACAAATAAACACATGCTTTCTGGTATTGACTGAAATGTATGCATTACAATGTGCCAAGCGCAATGGTTTGAATTGTCTCGGTTCTTTGTGAATATGCAAACAGCGAGAATATTGGTCATAAATTGATTTATTTTTGGAAAATCATTACCTCCTGTAGTCTGTGAATTGCTTCTCGCCCGGTTACAGTGTCACGTTCCTTCGAATGCATTTAGAAAACGCCAAACTGACTAAATTGAAAAATAGGCCCAACACGCCTTCTCCTTGTTCCATATGCATGGCAGACTTCAGGAATCAGACTTCGTCCTCAATCATCGCTGGACAATCTCAAGCGTATTCCCAAACCATAACATTTGTTTATGACTTCGTGTGCTATCTCAACCCACAGGGACGAGTATTTTTAGAAGTATTAAGATCTATAATTCTTGCCGAAATCAAGAGAAAATTGGTTTGTGATTGACGCCGAAGAGCCTAAAACACATGAGTAGCGAAGCTTAACTGCTCATGTTGAGCAAAGATCGATCCGTTTCTCAACTCCCCAAGGAACATGAAATACCAAATTACCTCAATGCATGTTTATGGGCGAATTCGTTGCACAAGTCTCCACATGTAGCTAATGTGGTTTGTTGAAAACACACAATGTGGTTTCAAGCAGCGTTCACTGAGTTAGGTCTGAAGTGGCGGTGTAGAGTACCTGGATTATCCCACACGCCATCTTTCCCGTGGAGGTTACGCGATAACTCGACGGTGGTCCCCTAGAGGTCTCTCTGAAAGCATTCGTCAATCATTAATGACAGCCACTTAACTAATGCTTTACACACGCACACTTGTGTAAGATAAACGTGTAGCTCTTGTTCCAGCTCAGCTCGATGAGGCTCGACCATTTCCGAGTATGGTGTACGGTAAAACATTTTCCTTGTTAGTTGCAAGAAAGTGTTTTGGTTATTTGGGGCAGGAATCTCTTCATATGTATTCTACATAATTATTAAAACATGAAAACTAAATCTAAATCTTAAATACCTACGTTTGTTTAAGGTATTCTGTTGCTTATAAAAAATTAAATATTCATAAATCATTTTCCTAAATCTGCATTTAATTTTTCACCCGCGTTTTACATCACTATAATAAGTGTACTAGGTAAGGTTTTAATTAGTTGATTTCCGTATCGATGAACCAGATAATACATGTACGTAAAACTGATGAAACTATTTTATTTAAATATTACACATATTTTATTGACGAAGCATTATTCGAACCTTTAAACGTTATATAATATCACTTATGACGTTGATGCAGCAATTTCAATTACTGTTTTAGGTAATGTTTAAGTACACTTAGTGAAACAAACCTTTTATACTGTAATTATCGGGTTGTGATTGTCTGTACAGGACGGGTCTTTTTAGCTCTTTTTAATGCGTTGTTGGCCAATTGTCAAATTAAATACTCCTTTCATCTCATGCAGAGGTCATAAACATGTCAAAGGTACATTAACAGTCAATTACCACAGACTTACACACAGGTAACCCAGAAACAAACAAGACTGATCGATGACGTACGTACTTAACATAATCTTGTAACCCGATACTGTAACGTTATTTCCGTTAAGTGAACACAGCATTGGTAGTCCCTGGGGTAAATATTTTGTAAAACAAGACCAGGGTTCGATTTCCAAAGGTTAACTCATGTTCACTCATATTTAACGCATGCAGTGCTTTGACATTTTGTGTTGATTCTGGAAGTGGAATTTGAACTGGAATTTAACCTGCAAATAATAATATTATGTTTATGCGAATGATCTGTAAATATGAAACATGCGGGTTAAGGTATTTCTTCCCATATCGATCTAGCTTTAAGGATTTCTAATTGACCATTTAATTAGTCAAATCAACAAGTCACAAACTCGGACGAAGAAGGCGATTTAAGGGAAATCGTTTATTCATTGTTTATGTAAAATATTTAGTAAAGAGCTACTTTTACGTATAGCATTGTTTGTGCTTTAAGGAAATGCATAACAACATATATGACACGTTGATACTCAGCTCTACCAATTGATACCAATATCGAAAGTTTTGCTTGAATGTCGTACTACCGAACAAGCTCCAAGAGCATTAAACCCATCCATGACGTAAACATTGACAAGACCACGACAACCAAGACGCCTTGGAGTGGATTTCTTTTAGACTTATTGGTATGGTTTCTTCTCTCGCTCAGCTGATCTCACATTTTTTAAACTGACAAAGAGAACTAAATCTCCATTGATTTCCAATACTTCGTTTGTTGTCCGCGGCCTCGATACCAGGAAATTATGACACACCTTAGGCTTAAGGCGCCAGCCCAGAACCACCAACGTTCGATTTGCCGACTCTTGTTATGATCGTTAGTCCGTACAAGGCGGAACTAATCGACTATAATTCAGCGGATCAATACTGATTAGCCTTTGTTCTTTTATCAAGGTTTACTGAAGGTATCACAATACAGAGTTATCGACTATTAATCAATATCAAAGAGGCTACTTCTTTTGTTGGGCATAACGGTAAACATCACATTGTCTGTTTGGAAGAGGATAATAGTACTGTAATTAATCTTAATCAGCACTGAATACAGTTTTACGTACAGTGTCATTGTGTGTGTCTTTATCACATTAACGGGCATGTGTTGATTCCAGAACCTTGGCCTGAATGTTGCTTAACTTAAATACAATATCCCTGTGGTCTGTTGAAACATATCTGATAATGTCAGTTATATTATTTTCAGCTGAAGTGTAATGAAAATATACTGAACTTGTAAAATGCTGACATTTGCAATATTTCGTAGATCTAATGAAATGAAGGGGATATACTGAGAGACTGGTCAAGTATGGAGTTTACATATGATGAGATTATACATCGATAACTCGAATTGGATCAACTTCAGAATCTCTACTGGATATATATTTCTCATCACCTCGAGGTATGACAGCTTCATTCTCTGTGAGACGCTTTTAGTTCAGATTTCAGTCGTGGATCTTCAGTTGGATCGATGAATATGATATATGTCTTATTTGTGACGTGGGAGTACGAGACGAACAAGGCACACTGAGGGTAACGAGAGTCTTCCTAAACAAGTACTGAAGGTCGGTAGTAACTAAACAGCCTTTTAGTCAAGATGCACTGACAATACACAATCACAAAAACAAACTTCACTTTCCCCCGCTTGTACAGCAATCTCAGGATCGCCATTATTGTTTTGTCCTGGGTACTGATCATTATAAAAAAGGTCATCTGGTGGAACGGCATTAAGTCTCATTCAGTCCTCAATATGGAGCTATCTTGTTGATCATCATCCTTCAGACAGCGGATGTTTAGAGTCACAAATACAGTGATCACCCTGCGCGGAATACAAATCGATTTTTATCACCACACAAGTCTAGTTAAACTGTTGAAATAGACAGCCTTTCCTGTCCCAGTGGTGTGACCTGCAGCCATTTTGATCCACTCAGGTGCTTGGCCGGGGTTTCTTTTCGCACATTAAACAATTATTACAAAGACTAAACACAGGAGATGGGAATCCTGTGGCGCTGGGACCACCTTATGGAAACGTTGGTGTTGTCGACTGTAAAGTAAGCAGCGTATACCACGTGCCGAATAGAATGTTCCATCACCTTCAGTTGTACAGGACAAGCAGAGACGTTTTGAACCAGTGAATATCCGGGTTTTAACTGGCCATGAACAACCCATGACTATAGTTGGAGGTGACTAACGGGATCGGATGGTCAGACTCGCTGACTCGGTTGATGCATGTCATCGGTTCTCACTTGCACATATCGATGCTCATGATTTCGATCACAAGGTCGTCTGGTCCAGGCTCGATTGTTTACAGACCGTCGTCATATAGTTGAGATACTGAGTGCGGCATTAAAGAACAGAGGCTGTTTGGGAGAGTTTCGACCTTAGAAGAAAATCGTATCCCAGTTGCTAATATCGATGCTTACGATGTCCACCAGCTGCAGCTCTTCTTATGGCTAGAATAGTGTGGGTTTAAACAGCACACACACGAAAGAACAAAACCAATTTTCAGTTGCATCCAGGGTTTGGAGGAAATCTCAAAGCGATGAAGGTCTAAGAGTCTTTATTAAAAAACGCGTACAGTGCCCATTTCCCAAGGGTTATATAATCAAGGTGAACCGACGTTAGGCTGATCTGTACACATGTAAGGGCATTGCTCTTTACGGCGTCTAACACCACATGGTCAAATGTCCCTTAGCAGTGAAAAAAGGGAGACGGGGAGACAATCCGATCTTCAGTCCTGATCAGTATGTATCTCGACACGAATTATTTCTCCTATGTGCCTTTGAAAGGAATTCTCAAAGCATAATGGTGTCATATCCAGCCAAGTGTTAACACAGCTCTGCAACCATCATTCCCAAAGTACTCGATTTAATCAAGCTGAAATAGGAAATAAGTGTTCGTATATTTCCTTGGGACTGTTTAGGTGTTTTCTTGTGGGAGTATGCAGGATCAATGCATGTATGCATGAGAAGCCCACGCGATCATAGTGTGTTTACAATGCACTCCTGTTCAGTTCAAACTCCCAATGCAATACAATAAAAAGACGGACTCGTTCAAAATCAATGCATAGTGTCCTAAATGTTTTGTTACATTATTCAACGTGATGTTTATATATCTACCCACATTCTTAAGAAACAAAACATCACACGTGTTTGTTTGGTGAACGAAGTGCGGGTAAGGTCCGCCTCTCAAATCTGCTTGTAGTTGTCCGCGTGAACAGTATAACAATAGTTTCTTGCTTTTCATTCTATGTCAAACATCTGTAATGGATTGGTGCTCAGATAGCAAAAAACTCCCACAACACACTGCATTACAATAGTTTGAAACCCAACAAGGTGGGAGTCTCTATAGACATGAACAATTCATCCATTAAACAAACTGAAATTGAACACACTTTAATGAGGTTATTTATTAAGATCTCCACATTCCAGGCGGTGCTTCGATCGTCGCGTATTTCTGAAGCGAAGTATATAATAATAATGTATTCATGGAAGTGGAGGTAATGGTTTTAAAACCATTTAACTTACGAAAAAATGCTTTTAACGTCCAGCACGGATTTCTTAGAGAGGCCTTTTGAGGTTGGAGTATACTGATGAACAGCTAAAGTAGGGGGCGACGTTTAGGTGTAGCATTGAACACCGCTATCAAGCAAGTGACGTACAGAGTATGGATTATGAGGCAAATATACAAAAAGGAAATGCTTTTATGCTGAAAGGGAAACCACATTCATATGACATGTCTTTCCACAGCAGTGCGGCAGGAAACCAACCGCAGTCACATTGAAATGCAAGTTGGGTTTTTAGAAAATACCATCAATTTACCTGCTAACGCGGACATTAAAGATAACGTGTCTTGAAATTACCAAGAAGATTTATGGTTTGCAACACGCACCATGCTCATGTTTTATTGACAACTCTGTCTACCAAATTACAGCATAAATAGGGTGATATACCTTTGTAAACATGTTTATTAGAATTGTCGTATCTGATTTGGCATACACAGTGATTTTATTTTTTCTTGTTGAAATCCCGTTGGGTTTCATTAGTAGATTGCACACGTTGGTGTAACTCTGTGCATTTTGACATGGCTGACGTCATTCCACTGTGGAATCGCTGGTCCAATCTCTAGCTCCGGAATGTGTGGAGTTCTTTTGTAGTAGTATCACATTATCTGCACAAGGTGTATACCTACGCGCGGAAAGTAAACCTGTTTCATAATTGTATTTTTATGTTGATATTGAATGGAAAATGTGAATTTATGATTCTGTAGACCTTTCATTCCATTATTATTTTCATGGAGTCATTGCGAAATTGCCAGTTCTTTGAATGGATATTTGCACGTGAGGGTCGATGGAGTTGGGGTGCGGCTTACATGGAGTCCGAAATCACTGATGGTGCAAACAGCCTTTTGTGTTGCGGAAGTCATATAGCCAGTCCAATGACGTCAACACTCGTATCATCTATTGTTCACTTGACTTCACTTCCGACCCAGTGTGTTTACTCTTGTTTACAACTTGTTTTACGTCAAAGGGACGGGACGTTCTAATTTCACTTCAAGTAGATCTTCTCCAGATCTGTCTATAACTTGTGTGGGAAGGAGGTGTAGCAGCAGAGAGGCAGCCTTGAATTCTATGCATCATCATCTTTATACACGTACGTGAGATGATATAGGGTTTGTCGACGCCCACGTGCATACGTTTGTACGTGTCTGCGTGCGCATGTGTTTGCATTCACGTTCGTCTGCTTGTTCCAGCCAGTACAATCAAGCGTAGTTTTAGAGGAATTAAAACTAGTTTGAATACATTAATGTCGAACTCCAGGCAAAGTAGCAACAAATACCACATTTTAAAATGTTTTTGTCTGAGGTTGCTGCCGGAGATCAAATCCCAAATCTGCGCCCATGTAGCAGACCTTCTGGCCATTAGAACGTGGTGGTGGTCTCGATATATGTTAGCGTGTTTACTTGTTAAAGAGTTTAATTTTCTAAACAGCCATGTGTTACCAGATGTTTTAATACCCGAGATGTTCTTGGTACCTGTCTCTGACATACTCCTGTTTGCTCATTCAAATCCGCCGTAGTGGTATGGATGCATTAAAGTGGGTGTTCTTCCATAACGCGACGACACGCTATGGTATAGCTGAAGTGCTGTTCAAAGATATGCTTTGCAGACGCTTACCATTCAAAGTCGATCTGATGTCTGTTTCAACTATCATTTGCATTTCATAAGCAAGCTTTGAAATGCAAACCCACTTCGAACACGTCGTTTGGAACTGACGGTATCGCAAGTTGTTTGAAATGAAGGGTCGGGACAAGTGATACAGCACTGTACACTAGACGTATTATATGTCTTCTATCAACGTTAGATAGAAAGCCAGATTGAAGTAGCTATATTTAACTCGTGTGGGATGGTACTGCTAAATGGTTCTGTCGAACAAACGTGTTAAGACCGATTGCAGTTACACAAGGTCAGAAGACGGTATTTAATCAAGTATGTCTGCTACAGGTTTCCACAAATAGTGTCAGATGCCTCCGTCGTAGGTCAAGTGGCGAGGAACTGCAACGAGACTGTTGAACCGAATTAACCAGGACTGTTAGGGGTTTTCACAACAAAATGAGCGACTTACCGTCTTGATTAAACGCTGTGAAATACGAAATTAATACCATACATGTGGACGAGTCTCTATGAGCTGTTGCCACCGAGTGCAAGAGTTACGTCCCCGTTGTCCTGTGCAGTTATAACGCCAAAGTTTCTTCGACACGTATCTGAGTGAAACTAACACGTGACAGTCACCATACGTGTCAAGCCTCAGCATTGGCATGTTTTATATTTTATCTGTTGTGAGGAATATGTTCGCACAATGAATTAAATTACTTAAGTAGATACCACTAATAGGAGTCACGCATTGTATGCGTGTGAAAATTGGAACCAGGCTCTTTGCATGACAGGCGAATGTTTTCACCACGAGAACACAGCACAGCCCAGTTACCAGTATGAAAGAAAACCGTAAAATTGAGCACTGGAAAGACCTCCCTGTGTTACAACGCCAAATCTTGACCGATAAGACACCATACAATTCCACTCCTGCGATCTAGACGATGACACGGTTGACCCAGGAAAAGTGAACATTTTGTTTTTGTCCATGTATATTTGCTATGTTGTGGGGACCATTCCTTACAGTCATCCGACATACGTCCAAAGGGGTAATTACATCTTACAACTTCTGATTTTCCCAAATGAAATCGAAAGTTTTGTCGTTTCATCTAAATGAACCTGACATTCCAAGCTGCACAGTGCTATTTGCTTGCTAATGATTCTGGAAGGCCGAACACAGAAGGGCTTACAAGCCATTTTCTTCCCCGTCTTATTACATGTGATTTTCCCATCAACTACTAGTATCACTGTTTTCACTGCGGAGGCTTCAGACTGGCTACCTATTACCGGCTAATGCTTCTCGTGTACGCCGAACAAATGGACGATTCGGTCATTATTGAAAAGGTTAGGGGAACAGTATCAGGTGGCTTCTGATGGAACCTGCTTAGAAGCAGAGAGAATTATATTTACTCCATGTTTTGTGGATACTGAAACTAAAAGCCTCATTTTTTCGTTTATCTGGTATAGATTTGAAGTTGTTATTGCATGACAGTACCAGTTATGCCTAAAGAATATCATAGTGTTGATAACCACGGCGGAGCAAAATTTATGGATTCAGAGATACATCACTTGTTATCTTTGCTTGGTTTGTTTAACGCTTCACTCAGCAATATTTTTTCCAACTAAAATTACATGGCAACAATCATCGAGTCAAACAATACAGTGACTGACATCACGTACATGCGGACACTATGAAGCTGCGAACAAGCCAGCAGCTTGACCACCGATCCTGTTAGTCATCTCTTATATTAAGTGCTGCTAAAGATCTTCACGGCCCGTATTACGAGAAACCAAAGCAGTTTCGGTCTTGACTCAAGACACCAACCATTCCATGATCAATATTAAGTCAATATATACACAACCAGGGGCTATTCAATTTAATTCCTTCACGCAAAGGATGAAAGCATTGTGACGTCTCTGAATATCCTTAAAGGAACACGTTTAAATTATACGTGTCCTTTGAAATAGCGTTTCGTGAAATGAAATACAGGTCCTTCGACAGCTTACTTCTATTAACCACTGTCAATGAACTTTTGGCACATATCCAGACAGCACTGCAACGACAACGGTAACGTCCATCGACGATGCTGTACTGAGTGTGATCGATGTATTTAATAACGTACCAAATAAGTCATCAATATCAGTTAACCTAGAACCAAACCAAAACGCGCCTAGTGTTCGATAATGTAACCGTTTTATTTATAGAAATCGGTTCAAATCTCACACAGACCAATAATTACGCCCAGGATATAGTCAAAACCTCTTCAAGGAGTCGTTCTTTGTTTCGCCTGCACAGATGACTACACCTCTTCCCGGGGCCAATCAGAGAAAGTATTCACATTCCAGCTTAAAAAGGTCTATATTACATTATGAATCCGGATGAATCTGAAATTCATCTCCAGAGAGTTGTTGTCATAAAGGTTGACTGAAATGGATCAGGGGTCCAGATATGAGACCTGGCTGATTTTGAGTCATCTTCACCTGACAGGAGGGGTTGCTGCTCATGCTTTCAGTCACTGGTTTGATTACTGACAGGATACGGTGATGTAACTGAGTGTTGCTGACCGTTGTTGACTCACTGGAGTGTGGGAGAGTGAGTGAGTGAGTGAAATTAAGTTTACTCAGCACTATTCCAGCTATATGGCGGCTGTCTGTAAATAATCAAGTCTGGACAATCCAGTGATCAACATCACGAGCATCTATCTCAGCAGCTGGGATACGATGACATGTGCCAACCAAGTTAGCGAGCCTGACCAGCCCATCAGGATGGTTAACGACAAGCAAGGGTTACTGAAGACGTGTTGACTCACTGGAAACGCAGCAGTCTTAATGGGATCGGATGGTCAAGCTCGCTGTCTTGGTTGACACGTGACCTCATATCTCAGTTACGCAGATGGTGTTGATCACAGGATTGTATGGTCCAGACTCTATTATATAGATGGAATATTGCCGAGTGCCGATATGTAACAAACAAACCAATCATTACTGAAGCTGGTCACATATACTGATCGCAGATTCCCGAAGGACAAAGGTGCTCGTACACAATGTTTTTTTCAAAGTGGCGAACACGTGACATTAATTTGTTTGGGCCAGAACCTTGAAATGTAATCATGTAATCTCTAGCTCAAATGAATTAGCATCCTTTTGGCGGCACACACTCTACATGATGCCGGCCCCTCGTAATGCGGTGGAACGCAGTCAACGAATTTAACTCTACACACGACATATGCATTGAAGTAAGATTAAATAACATCCTTTCATCACCAATTCTGACTGTAGGTAGGAAATAATCTTATATGTACGACCATCGCCGTCCTAACTTTCCGTACAAACGTCACCTTCATCTTTACGTCATCCTTTTATCTGACAAGCCACATCAAAGTAACTAATTTCTTTCATCAGCGTGAAGCACACGAATCTTCCTCCAAGAGAATTATGGATGTCGTGATATCCCCCTAACGACTAGTTTAAACAGGTTTCCTAGTGAGGGTACCACGACCTCACGTAATTCTGTCTCCGGTTTACCATTACGTCATTGGCGTAAAGTTTATAACTCAATTATTTCTACGAGGGCCTTGACGATGGTTCCAACTGGCTGTAACATCCTGATAATCATGCAGACTGCATTCCGGTATTTCCACTATGTGAGGCTCTGCGGAACGCGACCACCAACCGCGCAGTTTCTTTAATTCTACATACAAGTTTGTTAACCTTTAAATGTCGTTAGACACACCACCTACGGTGAACGTGGACGTCTACCTAACTAAACAATCGGCTTATACATGCAAGGCATAGGCTTCAAAACAGTCTTATAAAACCATTATGTGGAATCATCCCTATTAGGCCATTTCACATTTTTTCGATAACCAATTTTTTTACTTCTTTTATCAATTTGTACATAACTGCATGATTAATAATAGATTAGTTATATTAATTGATCATTTATTTTATACTCGTTTCATTTCCTTTTACGATTAATCAATCCCACACTTGACCATCCTTTAATCATGCCGTTTTGAAGCACGTCGTGCAGTTAGACTGGGTTTCTCGGTTTGCACCATCTGCACCCATATTGCACCAGATGGCGCGTGCGCAGGCTCGTTTCTTGTAAGATTGAAATAGAGCAATACGAAAGTGATTCCTTTCAGGAACTGAGAGCTACATGTATAATGCATTTGATGACGAGGCTTTGGTAAGATTAAAAATCCAGTTTATGTATTAAATAAATCTAAAGATAGGTCATTTTGAGTTGCATTGTTGTAGTCGTGTTAGTGATAAAACTTCAACAATAGAGAATAGTCAGCCTCGATTATCAGACGAAATGTACGCAAAAGACAAAATGACATTGAAACTTATGAAAAATGGTAACTCAAAAATGCTTTGTTATGTTAGCGTACTACGAATTACGAAAAGATGTAACATCACCGTGGACATGACCATAAATTATTGTTTTATGATACATCTATAAACCAATATATTTGACTTCATTATGAAATGTATTACATATACCGAAGGAAACAAATAAGGGATCACATGAAAGCACAAGTGTTACCTTACTTTTTCCAGGTTTCCTCGTAAACTATGCAATACAAAGCTTCTGTAAAAACCTTGGAAAAAACATAAAGCAATAGATGTCCTTTAATGTGATCTCTTACTTCCCCCTGAGTATATATACATGTTTCTTTTCTTTTTCCCCAAAGTGCAACAAAATCTCATGTACACAGTAACATTTAGATATGTAAACAAACACTTCACAAATGATACCAGTCTTTTGAGTGGACGACCCTTTACCGTGAACCATGGAAACTATGTAACGAGCGCTGTGACATTTGGCTTCCTTGATCAATACGACGAGAGGCAGATGGACCACAAGAGCAGGCAATCAGTGCCAGTGGATGAGGAACTGGAGGAGGGAATAAATGTGTTGAGGCATAATTGGTAACCTGACACTAATTGTTATAAGTTTGTCATACTGGATTGTTCCGTACTTAAGTCAGCCCGCTCCCTAGTGCCCACGTTGTGGGGATCGTCGTTGTCTACAAACGGGCTTGTACTTTGCCGTGTGTGTTGGAGTTCTCCCCTTCTTGTAGGGATGATTTGTGTTTCATGCAGTACCATTAATGTTTATGGAATATTTAGGAATCGTGTTAATATGAAACGTCTAGGGCTCTGTGGGTCCACAAAACATATATTGGAGGTTAACGACAAAATACCCGTGAAATATTGTGAAATTGAAATTTGGTTAATCAGTACTGGTATGAGGTGTTCGCGAAAACCAAACAGTTTTCATATCTTTTCACGCGTGTGTTATGTTTGTTTTATTAGGGTACTTATGAAAAACCAATTGTTACAGTTTTGTTTATTCATAATCCTTTTCTTTCTTTTTCAGTGCATGCCCTCAACAAAATAGAAGAGCTCCGAGGTCCATCTGTAGATTCCTATGACAAACTGATTGCCTGGTTAGCTGAGATGGCAGAAAATGATAATGTAGAACTGGACACGTCTGTGTTTGTCAAGCATTTGAGTCGCGTGTGTGATGGGTCCAAACCAAACAAGAAATGCCAACCATTCCGTCAGAACTCAGCGTCATGCGAATCCCATACAAGTCATGCAAGTTCGGGATCTCAACGTTTCAACAGGTCCACACGGTCTGTGGATGACAGTCTGGACCCAAGGTACATTCTCAGGCAGGCTTTGAACAGTCGACAGGGAACGTTTGCAAGTAGTGAAGATTATGAGGAATCGGAGGATGTGAGGAATGCGTCGATGGAAAGTTTATACAGTGGTTCAGACAGGGACAGTGAACTGGAGAGTATAGCCACCTGTGATTCTAGTATACGGAGTGGAAAGCATCCTAAATATTACGATTTCAAGAAACTCGTGGGACCAAGTGGGCGATGTGCCTACAGCTCCAGTTTAGGAGATCTGGACAGACTGGATAAACAGCCAACGAGTTTGAACCTTGTGCTCAATTCCCGACGGAAAAGTGTCAGCCTCCTTGACCTATCTCCCCATGATCGGGACGGCTTTGACTATGAAGAACGCCAGGCACCTTCCCCACCGCCCGTTACACACAAGGACGACAGCTTCCTGGACGACAAACTACTCGATGGAAACATCGCAGATATCTTGTTTTCAGTTGAGGCTCTATGGGGCAAGTGAGGACTACCGGCTCCATTTGTTGGTTTCAGCTTTTGTTGAGCGGTTTTTGCTTCACTGGTCTCGTGGCCACGTGCCACGGCGTCTGTCCTGCAATGGAGTGATTGGTGGTTTGCACTTGATACTGTGGGAATTTGTTCCTGCACACACCACGCTTTGCACGTGCAATTTCTACACACGATGCACTTCCGGTGCAAGGTGAAGGACACACTTCAACGTTTCTCAGAATGTAAGATCTTTGTCAAACATTTTCGTCGACATAGTGCAATGTCGAGATACGTTATTGGTGCTGCACAATTCAATCTGAGCTACGCGAACATCTCGACACAATGCACTGCTTAGCGTTGAACTGGAAAAGAGGTGAGCAATATAGGGTTTGGTGGCAAGAAAAGAGAGTATGGTTTTGTTGAAAAAGGTGTCGGTTCTTTTGTGAATACAACTCTACAGTTTCCATCTGGGAAAAGTTGTATGGGTATTTAGCCAGGGATGCTTGACTGCCCTGGGCCATTTAAGACACACAAAACATCGATATATCACCTGTCATTACTCAATTTTTGATATATTAGAATATATCTTTCATGATTGTGTTGTCCATTTTATTTTCTTGTTTGATAAACCAAAGTTAGTTTAGGTTTTTTATAACATACACAGGAATATCAATAATCACGATGTTCTTTGTGTTGTTGTAGCAGTTGATCCTTTAGAACTATATGGATTTCATTTCATTCACATAATTTGGTAAACAAAAACGATTTCTTAGGATCTCGGATTTGCTTTTGTCGTTTATATTTACCTTGAAAGTTAATTATACTTTACATAACAGAATAAAGTACGAAAAGTGTCCAATATATTGATTATGATCAAACATCTTTATACAAATAAGTGTATGTTTTATCTATACAGTTTCTTCTAGCTAGTACAGTGGAGATGTTCAGTGTCTGTGAGTAGGTATCTTTACGTGTTTCTATAAAAGACAAGGGTTTTACATGAACTCCATGGCGTCCTTTCAACAACTGCACACAGGTGTACAAAGACTGTCATAGATGTATCGTTGATATATAGTGTACTCGTGTAGACAGTTGAGTACATGGACATATATCTACATGTAGGTTTTTCCGGTTGGCAACTGATAGTTTTGGTAGTATTATTATGTAGAATGGGCAATATAGATATTATGTATTTGTTGCGGTGCAATATACAGTCACTGTATTTGAAATGTTTTGAAGGACAGTCAACACGTGCTGAGTAATTGTTCCCTGGAAGTATACCTATTAAGCACATATGAGACATTTAAATTAATCTTTCTAAATCTCTTAAAAATTAAATATCAAGAATATTTATGCACTGGCCTGCAACATGTCGAGTTGCGAAGTAAGAAAATAGTGTATATGCTAAGGCATCAAAGCAGCTGAAGTTTCATTCGTCGTCAATGAAAACTATATAACGTGATCTGAACTGTTAACTAATCCTACAGTTTGAAGTATTTGTATTTACATCAGACTACAATTGTTTGGAAGAATTGTCATAGCATCGTCTTTCGCTTTGGATCATCCTGTTTAAGATCAAGTAAGTTTTTAGGCTAACTGTAATACTTCAGGGTACGAACCTTTCTGTTGGGAGTAAAGGCTTCTTTCACAGCAATTATGAAATAGGAAATTATATCTTTGATAGGAAATACGTCCTTTCTTTTCCTTTCTTCACTAGAGTCTATGTTGTAGCATTGTACTTGTTTATTAAATCATAAGATATATTCACAATAATGAATTGAGTTGTGTTTTGCTTAAATGCAGGTTTGGTATTTTGTGTTGCCATCACTCCTGGTGCTCTCAGTTTCTACTGAGTCTAACATTAGGGTTTGGGGTAACAGAAATGACTGGATGTAGACTGTAACAGCTGAAAATAGTAACCGTCAACCTCAATGACAACATTAAAGCTGTAAATGTTATTTCCACACAGTGAAGGTTGCGCAGCTGATCATAACATTTATGTAATAATTCATTTACTATATTCCAGAGCTATACACTCGTGCTGTGTTAAAATGTCAACGGCTGGTAATGTCCAGTCACAATTATGTCTGAATAGATGCGAATGAGCGTAAAATGAAAAAGAGCGTCGAATATTATATGAAAGGGAAAACAGAAAATCAGGTTTGACACCAGGCAGAAAGGCAATTGTCTGACAGAAGCACAGTAAATCTTGCTATAAGTGAGGGATATTTCAGTCTGTGCTTCAACCTGCACAGAGAGGTTCTGACGGCAGGGAAGGAATGCTCGACTGTTCGGAGAACAGCTGTAGCCGCCTATACTGATCCCTGAGTGTACGAGCTGTACGCTGCCACGAATGCTTCTTCCATAACGTTTGGACTCCGACTCTTCTACGTTTCGATTTCTTTTTGACATCCTGATCGAAGTATTCTGACGTTGTTTACTGCTGCAAGTGCTCCACCCTCCTTGTCAATGATTAATTTAGCTCCTGTAGGCAGTAACAAGTATGGTTCAAATGACGGGGTTTTCATGTTGTGCTGCGGGCACCAAGAATCATTTACACACGAGTAAGTCGATGCCCGTCTGTACATCAGTGGTCTCTTAAACTCCCACAAGGACAACTAGGAGACATTTACATGTTTTTTTCTCCTAGCAGTGTCGTTATTCGACGTATGTTCTGTTTCAGAGTGTATCTAGTATATGTCCAATGCGGGTGACCTATGAAGAAAATATTTCTTCTCTTTAAAGATCATCAACACCAAAATCAATAAATGTCCTAATTTCTGTTTATTGTCACGTTTGTCAAAGGATGTTATTAAACTCGAAAAACAGACAAACCGAAAATGCTCTAGTTCATACAGTAGCCATTACTTCTACACTCCGGGCGATGGAGTAGCCTAGCAGTTAAGGCGTTCGCTCGTCACTTCGAAGAGCCGGGTTCTATTGCCCACATGGGCACAGTGTGTGAAGCCCATTTCTGGTGTGACATTGCTGGACTATTGCAAAACTCACTAAACTCACTCACTCACTACTCCAACACACGCGTTACAACATGTCGTCTATGGCACATGTATATGATCTGTTAAAATATTTTCTCATAACTATAGCACTTACATTTTGGTCGAAAGTAGTTAAAAAAGATATAGATTTAAGCATTAAATGTGATAAAAACATTAACTGTTGCCCTGAATAACAGACGACATAATGCTCTTGACAAATAGTGTTATTATGTTATTAAACCTTCATCATGTGATATACGTTATTTATCTGATGATGACGAAAGTGGCCGTGAAACGTTGTATGTGATAAAAAATGTTATCAACAATTACCCTCCTTGTGATGTTGACATCCGGCTTCTAAATGCCTATAAAAACTCTCGACGTAGTCAATGTTTAAGAGGGTACACCCACCCAAAGGTCCATGATAAAGAGATGCAGTGTGTATCTTTATCACCGCTCCTAAGCAGTATGAACAACACGCGCGCACGCACGCGCACACACATGCCAGCTGTTTGCTCTCTCTCCAGTATGCGCATCCCGCGAGTCAAGATAAACGTTTCTCCGTGTACACAATAGCTCCTGCCTCGACTAACTACTATAAGTGATGTACGTTTTTCGCTACCGCTCCGATAAGAAGACATGGGACCTGGAAGAATCTGTGCTCGTCCACAACAAAGCGGTAAACGTTCTTTGCACGTGCGTTGCGTTATCAGAGCAGCCTACACATTCTGACACAAGGGCCGTGTTCTGTTATGACATCTTGTTTCTGCGAATGTGTTCCTGTAACGTCAGCTCTCAAGTAGGACTGGCGTGCAATGCCGTGCTGATATATGTTAGTCTACGGCTTTATCTAGCTAATATGTAGACTTTGATAACAACGGACAGTTTTATAAACTCTTGGTTATCTAACGATGGCAAAAGACTTGTGATCCCTCCTTAGGAATTCGCAGCATCTCAAGTTTGCTATGCTCTCTAAATTCGCTCGCATCTTTGGCCCAACAGGCTTGTTAATCGGCCTGTACTCGTGGAGGGGTAGGATAGTGGTTTAAGCGTTTCCTACTCGCACTGAAGCTTCGAATTTCAAAATAAGCAGCTTATACCACGTTTCGAATAGAAAGTTCCCATCACCATGCTGTACAGGCAAAGCAGAGAGGTTCAGAACTTGTGAAGATCCGGCTTGGAATTGATCGTCAGAAACCAATGCTTGTCGTAAGAGGCAACTAACGGGCTCGCTGACTTGAATGAAACATGGCTTCACATCCCAATTGCGTAGACCCATGCTCATGCTGTTGATCACTGGATTATCTGATCCCACGCACCCATCCACGCACTCATTCGCTCACTCAATATGGTTTAACGTTTAAAACAGCCGACTCGACTCTGAAAGCATCTTCCTCATAATCCTGCAACAAAACTACATACCAATGGAAAGATATGTCTTGATAATGTCGTTACAGACGTGCATGTCGGCTCTCAGACAGATTTCTGGGCTTTGGTGCAAAGCCGATTTCTTGACGATCGTTAATATCAATACCGCTGAGTCTGACCAGGTCTACGGAGCACGCAGCCAAAACCAAAGAGCTTGGTCAGTGGAGAGTGGTAAGGTCCATCAATATTTAGTTAAGTTTCGAGAGGCCTTCGACATAATTGATTACATAGTGACATAGTGCTTCATTAACTATTAATAGCGACATGTAAACATAATATTCTACAATAGTAAACATGAGCTGAAGGAATGTAAATAACGTGCTAAATAATCTTTTACAGTAGCTGACACAAAGACGACACTTAAATAGGCTGAAGATAACATGGGTTATTTCGAAACTGGGAATCATTAATTGTCCACTTCACCTGTATTGATAGTGAATGAATATATTGCTGTATCATTTTGGGGTAAATATCTGTCTAACGAGAGGACGGATTTACCCCACAACCCACAATTCCAAGACAATGTTTTGGGAAACGATGTTCTATGGATTGTCAGTTTCTTTAATGTAATGACAGCGACGTATCGGTGTAGATGTTACACACACGACGGTCATCCATTTCGCATTTTATGGAACCACAACCGAAATACTCGAGTCATTTCATGAAAATTCACTAAATTACCATATCTACAAAAATGGATCACAATTTTAACATCACTTGTTGTCACTGACAGTTAAGACTGTTGTGACGTCGACTGTTGCACTTCAGCTTGTCTTTGAAGCATTTACACCTGTTTGTTTGACACTTGCTGTGTCCAGAGCAGTCACACCTCACAAACCCCTGTTCACCACATATAGATGAAATAAAATTTCATGAAATGACTGAAGTATATTGATTGTTGTTAGACAAAATGACGCAAAGTGACAGACCCTCGTAATCATTTCACTAATGTTCCATGAAATGACTGATTTCACAATCTAACACAGATACTAACACTATTATCAAACAAGTTCGTTTCTACCCGAAACGTCGCATTCAAAGTTCACTATCCATAGAACTTTGTCTGAAAGAAATGATCTGAGAGTTTGGAGTGGATCTGGTATTTAAAAATGAAGTACAAAAACACCCGTTTGTCATCAGTTTATATACTAGGCACATAAAGAAACTGTGCATTGTCAAAATATTATCCCAGTTGATAGGTACGATAACAATGTTAAAGGTACATATAAACTTTAATGGAGGGATCATGAGAGCATAACAAGTCTGGAGAATTTCAACTGAAAAGTCACAATGACGTCACGAGTCCACAAGTGGGACAGGGGTCAAACGACCATGTCACAGGCTCCATAACGGGTACGTCGACCATCGGCATGGAGAACAGCAGTGCATCGACGACGCATAGAGCCCATCAATGGGCAAGGAAGGCTTGTGGAATGCCACGCCAGATTCTCTCACGTTCTGTTGCAAGGTCAAGGATGTTATCTGACGGATGAGGACGACGGCGTAGACGTCGATCCATCTCGTCCCAAACATGCCCTATCGAGGAGAGATCCGGTGAAGTTGCAGGCCAAGGCAGTAAGTCGGCGTTGTGGTGATGCAAGAAATCCACAGCAACCCTTGCCGTATGAGGGCGGGCATTGTCCTGATGGAATGTTAACCCAGGGCCATGACGTTGCAGAAAAGGAATTGCCACAGGTCGAAGAATCTGATCCCTGTAGCCCACACCAGTTAAGTTGCCCTGAACAATGACCAAAGGAGTTCTTTGGTGTGCTGTTTTTTCACCCCAAATCATCACGGAACCACCAAAGCGATTCCTCTCCAAGACACAGGCCTGTACATAACGTTTTCCAACGCTTCTATAGGCACGTTGACGTCCATCACTATGGGGAATGTTAAAGCTGGACTCATCTGTAGAAACAACATGTCACAGCCAAATTATACCCATATAGGGAATGGAACCCGGGTTTTCAACATGATGAGAGAACGCTTTAACCACGGGACTACCCCTCTGCATCAATTGTGAAGAGAACAATCAAGATACAACTAATAGAGACTGAGAAAAATGTATTGTTTTTACAATATTTATTTTTTAATGCCATTCAGCACTATTTCAGGCATCCCTTGTAGACATCAATTAAAATAGGAAAAGTGGGGTGGGAAACATCAGTTTGTGTTCTTAAAACAGCATTTAGAAACAAAATATTTTCCTTTGTGCACTTTTTGTTTGGGTCAAAAGAAACCTTCACATAAACAATGCGAATAGGACATGCAAGAACATCCACCTTTAAATGAAATATGGAACCATTATGAAAATGTCCTTTAATATAGTCTCCAAAGAAGACATATGTATTGGACTCCTACCAAATGCTACTTCTCACAAGCATGATCTGTTGACAGAATTTCAATCGTCAGTAGACAATACGCCAATCTTGAACGAAAATATACGATTCGATATATTGTGTTTACACAGATTTGGCAACTCCGGTGGGTGTACTTTTGAAGCTCTTCTCCTCGAGAACACTGTATGGAGCATGTGTTGGCATTTGTGACCTTTGATTGGCTGCCAGCCACCAGACACACGCCACCTGGCGGGTATAGACAGAAATACCGCACACAATACAATATGGCCGTCTGTTTGTTCGCAAGAATCCCGTATCGTGTATTCCTTTCGACAAACAATAGTCTCATGGTGCTGTTGTCGGTGAAACTGGAGAAATGTGCTGATGGTCTCAGTCGGAAACGAGGGAAATGATCTGACCGGTCATGATGGAAACAGTAAAGCGAGCAGGTGACGGTATGTGCTGGGTCGTGGTGGATATTATGAATCAAACTAAGGTTTTCAACGCCTGCGTGTTTGTACTGATGCTTCACAATACACAAACGCCTATCTAACCACACATTTATTTACCCTGCCACCTTTTTATCCAACTAATATATTTCCCACCCAATCAGTCCATGAAATATACAGTTACATGCATTTGTGGCATCTTTTTATCTGTCGAACTGCCTGCATCTTTCATTCATTCACGTTCTCTTGTACACCCATTCATATATTCTTGTCGTGGCTTTTACTGGGTCTTCCTTTGCTCCCGTGTACATGTGCAGTATGAGAAGTCTTTTTTCGGTGAAACTCTACTGATACACGCGGTTAAGACTTATAATTAAAACCAAACTCGCTTACTGAAATGCAGACAGTCTCGTTTCTTCACTTGCTCGGTAATGCGTGTGCTTTGAAACCTATTACTAAACCTGCAATGATACGCCTCGAGTGAGACAAGGTAAAACTCAATTTGACGTACAGGACGTTTGAAAAATATATTCACAGTTAAATGCAACACTTCTGAACAAATGCGAGGTACGAATCCATTTAAGCAGGGAGACTATAGAGACGGAGATGAAACTCTTCGAAAAGGCCTTACGTCGTTACGTAACCAGTGTAGACAATATGGCGACAGCTTAGTATTAAAGATTGATCCCGGTTTATTTTCATCAGCTGATTACAGTCGCTGAAAACCTATATGTAGAAGATAGGTTAACTATTTCGTCACTTCAGTTTGAGTCAAATAATTGGTATTAGTGTCAATATTGGGACAGTAGAGATTGTAGTTCAGTTTCAGGCCGGTATGTTGTAGCTCACTGGCCTCCATTCTCGATTCACTGCGAAGATATACTAAATTAAGTCAATAAAAACTTCTTTCACACATTCTTTTGATTTTTAGAAGGGAAACATACCCTTAGCTGAAAGATATTTGCAAATCATAGTGGTAGTTTAATGACTTTAAAAATGGTTACGGGGTATTTGAGGTGCGTGAACCGCCATTGATGACGTTGTGTGACTGTACCTAGTTATTGCTTCAAAAACATCTTTCACATACACCTTTCATTCTTATGATGGGAATATACTATCAGGTGAAATGTGTTTGCATGTAATAGTGATAATTTCATCATCTAAAAACATGTTAGGGTGTATTTGAAGTGTGTGATAAATGTGATAGTTTTATGGTTTTAGAAAACTTTTTAGGGCGTATGTTATGTGTGTGAAAAATAAGACGATCTGATCTGATCCACCATTGATGCTGGTGATGGTTGAAGATTATAGTTCTGTAACCTTTTTCTTTCTTGTTGATCTTAATGTCTCTTGTTGATCTTATTATTTGACAAAACTGGAAAGGTGTTTATAACGCCTTGTCATTATTTTATTTTCTGTTTTCCCACATGCAATAAGATGCAATAAGGGATGGTCCTGGTGTACCATGTATTGTTTCATTCATTCATATATGTACTTCTTTCTTCTTTCCTTAATTCTTTCATTTATTCACTTATAAGTCTTGCTCTTAATTCTTACTATAATTCATTCATTCATTCATTCATAGTAATATTCAGGCTGATACAATAAACTGACTGAAGTTCTGTTAAACACAGCTGAAGTTGCGCTGGGTACGAGTCAAGTCACTGTGTGCGTTGGAGCATGACGATGCACACGTTAATTAGTACAAATGGTAAAGAAAGCAAGGGAGTGACCTGTCCATTGTAAATTATCCCTGATTTAAGTCACTGACGATCATGTCAGATTATACGTTTGGACTCGTTGATGATAATGAGATGTTAGCCTGTAAAATTTTCAGTGAGGACCAGACAATCAAGGGTTGGACCTGAACAATCACGAAGACGATCTAGTTGCAATCAAGGGAATTGCTAATACCTTAAAAATGTAATTTCCGATAATAAATCAATGCCCTATTACCAGGAACATGTCTTAGAGGGCCGCGCCCAGACCACACCCAGAGATGAAGACACTGGCACATCCTGTATATGTCCGTCTCCCGTAATCATCTCTATGGCATTAGATATATGAAAGCACGATGAAAGCTCCGTGAGCATGTGGTATGGAACACATTATGATATAACAGCTCATGTCAAGTACCGGAACTGCTTCACGTATTTACGTTTCACAATTCCGGCGACTGTAGACTTGTCTGCAAGCTCTTATGAAAAAAGAATGGCATATGCCATGATGAATTATGTGTTAAACGAGAAATAAAAATAGATAGTGCGTTTCACAGTGTTTTGAAATGAGCCAATATTTTGTGGCAGTATAACAATCGATACCAAAACTTTATTTTTAATTCAAACTTCTACGCCGAATGATAACTACAAGATAGTTTTTTTATCTAGAACTGAAAAACAGTCATGACTGTTTGTGTGTCTCCTGCGATGAGACATCTAATAACATCTAACTCGAACATTTTACACACTTGGCGCCTCTGGCAAAAGAAAGTTTATATACCATTATGAGACAATATACCGGGGGAAGTAACTGTACAGAATCACACTTGAACCTTTCACTGTTGTTAAACATGATAAGGAGTACTTACAAAATCGAAAGAGGCATGTTAAGAGGCATAATAACTAAATATTGGTTGTCTGCTGCGCTTGCGCGAACAGCAAGGCTTGTTTCATGCTTTGTAGCCCCAAGCCACGTGAGCATGTTAAGGATGATGTGAAAGTGTGGCCAAGTGAATAAGAAATATAACCTGTGTCAACAAAAAAAAAAAAAACACAAAAAACATTTAGGAACACACTGGCGTGTTTGCGGCAAAACACTAAGGGTCAAGGTGTCGGAACCTTTGTGTCTATGTCCGAAGGGAGAGAGTCGAAGAAAACCTTTGTCCCATTCCCTAAAGGGTCGTGATACTGTTCGCCTTCCCTCTCTGGCTCAGTAACATTTGGTTCCATTCACGATTGTGTGCTAACCGTTGAGCATAATACTCAGTTTTCCACACGATGAGGTATGTTCACTGAACCACGCTTTCGTTGTTTAACTGACTGGAAATGCGGTAATGTATGTCATAATTACACGAATTCCAGTTCCACCGAGTCGGATGACGAGAAACATATTCTGAGGGCTTCTGTTACGCGCCGATCTTCCAAAACAGTCGGTATGAACTGCAACGAAACTTGCCATAAAGTGTGCCATCTACTGGTGACGCCGTACAACAACCAGCGACCACGGCCCCTATCCACTAAGCATTCGTAACTTTACGAACTGGCGTAATTCTACACTTTACCATAGCTTTTCGAATGTCATAAAGCCCTTTGTGGATCGGGACCAATCATATTACATATTAGTTTGTCTGGTCTAAACATAATTTACAGATGATATTGTACTGTACCAGACCAGCAAGGGCAAGGTCAATGTACAGATTGTTTTAAGCGATTTCACATCCACAATGAAGTCATGTAAACAATGCCATGTTTTTCTGTTCATTACGGTTCATGAGTTGTTGTGTTATTGTTCAATTCAAAATGATGATTTTTCTGCACTACTGGGTGATTATCATGTTAGTTTGATGGGGGAAAGAAGTGACTCAGAACGAAAAACATTTGTTATAAACCAAAACCTTTGACAGTGGTCATGTTAACATAGGGTGGGGCCAGACTACCAGTTTCAAGTCCTGGAACGGTTGCCCTATGATACTAATTGCATGAGAAAGGGAATGGCATTTTGTAGGATGTTTGCCCTCATAAATCAATGTAATCAAAAGTAATGTTAAGCAAAACATTAAAACAGTTACCCAAACACTCCAAACTTAAGGTCAAAATCACAACGTTCTGTAAAATTATTTTTAATATATTGTTGATTCTCCATACATCTAAGTCGCACAAGTCGTTCATTACATAACATGATTCACAAATACATACAAAGTCAATTTATAGGTAATTGTGCATTCAGGTTGAATAGAATAGATACAGGAGAATGTAATAGCATTACATTATATATAACACTACTTTAACAGAACAGATTGTGACATAGTGACCAAAATTGTGTGAAACTGTCATATCTGCAATTTGAATAGGCATTAAAACGTTCAACATTGTATGTTGCATCTTCTATAATGTACTTCAGTTTTGGAATTTTATCTCTGTTTCATTTTGACAACTGCTGTTATTAACAAATTCAAAACATGGTTCCTCTGTTCGTTATATAATAAGAATATTGTTTTTCTTTGAAAAGATGATATTTGACCCTATTTTTTCGAATAACCATCCTCCTATTTTCTTCCAAATCGTTTTTATGACTTAACAGTCACAATGTAACTACAGAATCATTTTTATTCTCGGATTTTCAAAATGTGCATATATCGTGCCGAATACACATCGAATATCCCGTCGGGGGACGCCAGAATGGGCTTCACACATTGTGCCCATATGGGGGATCGAACCCGGGTGATCCCGTGATGTTCGAACGCCTTACCTGGTTGCTATGTGATCCGCCCGGAAGTCGAAGAGGCCACATGGGGAGACACTGACTACACTCATCAAAGCTCTGAAAATGGTGTTGATGGTTCATCATCACCAGTCATCATGATCGCCAGTCTTTCAGATTGAAGTTCGTGGTACGTCAGTCAACACACGTCTTCGTTCCATTTTCTAACAGGTCTAAGTTAGGACAAGCATGGCTTGCTGAACACCACCTCTGACCCGGGTCATCACGAGACAATAGATATACTGACAACAAAAGAAACGCAAGTTTCATAAATATGAATCTCATAAAAGTAAGCGTTCATACTTATGTCTTCTATTTAAAACCTTGACAAAAAGCTAGAGTTGCGTTTCTTTTGCTGTTCATTATACATTATTACGTATTCGATCGCGATATTCTATAGACAACATTCAAAACAAATCAAAATCCCTTCTGGAAACGCCAGATAGTTTCTAATGTCCATCCATTTCTTCTCTAAAGAGCCCAGATGATCGCTGATGGATTCCTTCCTCACGGAATAAGATTGGCAGGGCAATCCTCTGCTTTTACCCCCTAAATGTGATTAGTGAGATGAAACGGAAATGTTAAAAGGTAAACAATCTCTTCTGACAGAGAGGTCACGTATTCATTCCTGAAACGATTTATCGCTGAGTTGTTATGTGAAATCGTAATTCCATATTTTCATGAGATCACGTTATTGTTTACCAACAGTAATGATACAATCAGCTCTCGTTATAATTCTGTTGACTTTCAATCTCGTTACGGTACGCCGGGATAATATGAAACATTACATATCTACTGATCTTGAACCATTTGCTGAAGACTAAACATGGTCCATATATTTAAAACAACGCATTCAAACCTTCACATCTACTAAATTAACTTTGAAATCACCTTTAATATTTCTTTATGTTTCAATTACTAGTCAAAGCTCTGATGTACATCATCCTTCAACGAAGAGACAGTAAGTCTGGTTTCGTGTTACAACTAATCCCTGGCTTCCGCACTGGTGTAGGATGAGCGAGCATTACAGTGTTACATAGCAGAACATTCATACTGGCAATGCTGTATTCCCAATGCAGATTGGCTCGCTGTTGCTGTAAGGCGTAATCGCTGCATTTACAACTATTTGCCAGGGAGCTGTAAATAATCGACTCAGGTGGCTGTACAGTCGTTGTAAGGAATCCCATTAAGGCCTCGTTATTACTTTCCTTTCTTGACAATACATAAACCCAGAAGATTCGGGTCAGTATACTTTTACAGCAACCCATTTCCCGACTCTCCGAGTTTAGGTTTACACCGCCCTTAGCAATATTTCAGGATTATCGCGGCTGGGGACACCAGAAATGGGTTTCATATATTGTCCCAAATGTGGGGAATGGAACCCGGGTCCTTGGGGTGAGGCGAACGCATTAACCACTAGGCTACCCCAACCGTCCCTCTCCGCATAAGGGGTGAGCGACCAAAGAGATCAGGTAGTCAGACTTGATCACTTGTTGGATGAATCTCATCGGAATAGTCCAAGTTACTAATATCATGCTGCTCTGAGCTAGACAAAAAATCTTCAATAATTTGAAATTTGGAGATAATTTGTTGAATATTCATGATACTTTCTCCTTATTCATGACAATGTCAAGACAAAATGTTGAATAACTAACCTTTCAACATGTTATCTTGAATGTTGAAGAAAATCTGTTGTAATGGGTTCCCGTTCTTCGCATACGATGCGATAAAGCACATTAAGCAAAGTAAAAAAAGCTCAATCACAACTCTCAGTTACGGCTCTTGTTGAACGAGCTACGTGGCCTTGACCTAGATCAACAGAACATTGACCTGATCGGCATTCACATAAGAAGACTTTGACTTGAAAGGCATTCTCATAGTAGACTACTGGCCCGTAGGACATGCCCACAGTAGGACACTGAGCTGAACGACATGTCCACAGTAGGACATTGACTTGTACGACATGCCCACAGCAGGACATTGACTTGAACGACATGCCCACAGTAGGACACTGAATTGTACGGCATGCCAAGAGTAGGCTGATTTGTACGGCATGCACACAGTAGGACATTAGCTTGTACGGCAAGCCCACAGAAGGACACTAACAAGACAAGGCATTGATGCAAGTCAAAATAGGGAACTGCACCGGGCATAATTAATTTCGATATGCAAATTCAGAAATACCCTGTCTTAGGTCTATAAGGTATTTCAGAAGTTTCACTGACGCACAGAATTTTGTAACCATGGCCCGACATATTTTTTTTTAAAATGGAGTGTATATGACGCTCTGAAATCGTCGATGACAAAATTTCAGATACGTCATCCACCTTGTCTTGCCCAATCTTCGTAGAAAGCATACTTGAAAAAAAGAGAAACACGCGTTCATAATTTTCCACTAATTTGAGAGAACAAGTGACCATACCAGCATATTGGCCACATAAAACAATAATTTGAAGAAATGTATCTAACCGCAAATCAATTTAAATATATGAGTATACGACAGAATGTAAAGGAGCACTGCTCCAAATGAGTGTTACAGCTACGATAGTTTACTCCCACCACACGCTTAGACTCTACATTATAAATCATTGTGAACGATAGTATCTATATCATCTGCATCTATGTACAACTCACGCGTCTCAATCTATAAATAAATGTCTGTCGATGTCCTTGGTAGGTGTATAGTCGTTGTCTGTGATGTATGACTAGCTTGTAGCACTGCCCAAAGGTCAGAAGCTGTCAGTCAATAGATGGCAGCTAGTTGTGTCTGCATCCAAACAGTAACTGTCCATGAAATGTCACAGGGACGAGCACCTGCTGTATGTAGGAGACGAAGTCTTCAAGGACATCAACTCGACTGAAAACAGAAGCAATAATTACCTCCCAGAGGATGCTGAACTGTTCATGCAATGTGCGAGTCTTGAACCCACGTCTCCGGAGTCGTGGCAGGCGTCAGCCTCTGCTCGTGGTGTCGATATTGTAGAGCAGGCGGATGTATCACACAAGATTCAGGAGTCTCAAGACCTTCTTGAACATTACCCGTAAACATCGTGTAAACTACAATGGTATCTGGAAACTGTGTCATTAATCTTTCAAACCTCAGAAGAAAAGACTGAGAGGAGGCATTCTTGTATCATCTTCCCCTGCCGTTATCGACTTTCTGTGGTGTCACTGCCACATCACTGCCAGATTAGGTAGATCATCGGTCTGTTGAATCATACCTTTAAACTTTCTACGTCGTAGATGACGTCATGTATTTAAATATTTCTAAAACAGGTAAGACGTAAGAATGTTGTGTTACTTGGCAGTCAGCTGACATTCTAGTGTAGACGAGACTAATTGCCTTTTGTTGTTGACCCTTGCCAAAGACGCCGAAGAACGTCGTATATTTTGTTTATGAATGTGCTTAATCTCCCATAACATCGATCGTTTTTTAACACACTGTGAGTAGTGTAGACACCATCAACACCATAACGTAACCCGTCTTGATCTTCTGCCGAGATACATTTTAAAAGGTACCAAACTAGCAATTGTATGAATGAATCATTGTAAATTCGTGAAGGAAACCAAATAGTGATGGCAGTTAACTGAATGGATCATTGTATGTCAGTGAAAGAAACGTAATAGTGGTGACAATTGTATGAATGAATCATTGCAAATTCGTGAAAGAAGCCAAAATAGTGCTGGCAATTAACTGAATGGAAAATTGTAAATCAGTGAAAGAAACAAAACAGTGGTGGCCATTAACGGAATGGATCATTGTATGTCAGTAAACAAAACAAATTAGTGGTGACAGTTGTTTGAATGAATCGTTGTATGTCAGTGAAAAAATCAAAACAGTGGTGATAGTTAACTGAATGGATCATTGTATGTCAGAGAAAGAACCAAAGAAGTGATGACATTTGTTTGAATGAAACATTGTACGTCAGTGAAAGAAAAATTGTGGTAACAGTTGTCTGAATGGATCATTGTAAACCGGTGAAAGAAACGTAGTGGTGACTATTATCTGAATAGATCACTGTAAATCAGTGAAAGAAAAATAGTGGTGACAATTGTCTGCATAGATCAGTGTAAATCAGTGAAAGAAAAAATAGTGGTGACAATTGTCTGCATAGATCAGTGTAAATCAGTGAAAGAAACTAAATAGTGGTGACAATTGTCTGCACAGATCAGTGTAAATCAGTAAAAGAATTTAAATAGTGGTGACAATTGTCTGCATAGATCACTGTAAATCAGTGAAAGAAAAAATAGTGGTGACAAATGTCTGCATAGATCACTGTAAATCAGTGAAAGAAACTAAATAGTGGTGACAATTGTCAGAATGCATCACTGTAAAGAGGTGCGATTATACTGATAACACCCAATACTCACACATTTTACATAAAAGAGGTGTTTTTGTTGCCTCAGGTTGCATAGAGGTACCAGTGACGAACAAGAGCGCCCAGATGAGCCAGTGACACAAAAGCGCGTTTACAGATGTTGCAGCCATTAGCAAGAAGACGTTGTACTCGAAGCAAGTTGAGCCCCTGTGAGGAGCAGGATGGGTGCGTTAAGCCAAATTTATGTTAATGGTATAAATACATAATGGCGTGGTTCAGGAACAATTATCAATAAGAGCGACGGTTTCCCCGGAGATGTACTTAACTGCCGACCAATCAAGGCCTCGGGTGTTGATGGGTTTAGGTGTTGATGAGTCAGGTAGCGTGACTTACGCGCAGTGGGGAAGATGCTCCTTACAAACCACCTGCTTGTCTGGTCTGTTTGGTGAAATGAAATTATTAGAACTTGCCTTTGGTATGTACTCACTGACGTCTCTACCATATGATATAGGCACTTATTAATGTACTTAAAACAAAACTACAGTTTTGGTTTATTTCAGCTTGTCATCAGCATCTTACATCACTCAAGACATGCATTAGTCCAGCGATTCAAAGACGAACCACAAAATAATTAGATTTACGTTTATTTGAATTTATGACGCTCTAGGTCTTTTCAGCATCTCGATTTTGTTTTCTTGAAAAATAGAGAACGGAAGAAATTTCTTGAAGGTAGATGAATCTGTCAACTATTTCAGCACACGGGTGGGTCTGCGAAGAGAATGTCTATTTCTCTGTTATTTGTCGTATTCTAATACTATATCCGCCACTGTAGGATTCCCCAGGCGTGGAAACAGGTGCCCTTGCATCCGAGACAGGAACTTGTGTTAATGCCTCATATCCCCAGGGCTGGCGGATAATGCATGGACGTGTTTAGTCAGGACATCCGAGAACCATGTGATTGATCACTTCTAACAGTTACGAGTCATCCACACTTCATGATTATATATAAAGTTATTAAAGCAATAAAGCCGCGGGACTGGACGCTCATTGGATGCCGGGTGTTGCTCAATGGATGTGGTGGGATCGGTTGTTGAACCTCAATTAATGAACATCCTCCTCACATCGTTTGAGATTGGCCATGGATACCATCAAAGTCAGGTTACTCCTATACAGCTGAGGAGAGTTTTGTGGACATTGGACACGTGCATAACTGCAGTCAGAATACTGTTTTTTTTCAAGTGATGGTTATTTGAGTGACATCACTTTGACGTTGGACACGTGCATAATCACAGTCAGAATACTGCTGTACAAGATGCATACTGGTTTGGTAACTGGACATTACTTTGACATTGGACACAATGCATAACTGCTGTAAGAATACTGCTTTGCAAGTGAAGGTAGTTTGGTGGACATCACTTTGACATCGGACACTTCCATAACAGAGGTCAGATTAATGCATAACAAGAGAAGGGTTGGTTGGAAACGTCTTTGAGGTTGGTTATGTGTCCTCGTCACATTATTGCTTGGAGGACAGGAGTTGGACATGGGTGTTTTTGACTGTACACCTTGATCAGAATCCTGTTTTACTGGATGAGGTGTTTTGTTAACTATGGATTCTAGTTAGATTATTGCTGTTCTTCTTATCAAAGCTGGGGTTATGCGATAACTCACTGGTCACGCCGAAGACCCTAGATCGATTCCCTCCATGAGTACAGTGAGTGAAGCCCAATTCTGGTGCCCTGGTATTCTGGCATTACTGGAATATTGCTAAAAGCAGCATAAAACTAAACTCTCTCCCTTTTATCAAGGCTCACGTATTTTGCTCAGGTCACTGAACAAACGAACACAATCGCAATTGCCATGGTTAGCACGGGTACACAGAAGGGTGTGCGCCAAATGGAGAAGTATGAATAACATATTGAACTGGGCTAAGTGTAGGCGTTCGCTATTACCTGCTCCTGAGACGGTATCTTCATGAACAGATACAAAGGTCACAGTAGAAGGAGGCTGGGTGGGACGTCTACATCTCAACTTTTGCAAATGTTTGGCAAAATGAAAAGTGTAATTTTGTCGGCTGTGGGACAAGTGCCGTCAAACACCACAAGTCACAACGACACCTGAGTGTCGTGGGCCTGAAAAGCGACACCCAGACAAGATCGTCTCATTAGATAGATTGCTCTTCTTAAAACGCTGGAATCAACTCCTGAACTCAACAGATAATTCTATACAATAACGGAAGGCGAATTATCATTTCTACCCTTGGAAAAGCGTTTGTGCCGTCCGTCTGAAACCAAGGTATCCTGAGAAGGGTGTGACCAAAACAGCCTACCACTGGTGGCAATGATAGGTGTCGAATACTCCACACCACACCACACCACACCACACACCACACCGGGGACAAGCTGTGCACCGATGGAGTTACTTTATGTTTACAAACGAATCAATGTTTTGCCTGGGATGGCAGAAAACGCTGTTGGTGACGTAACGGTGTGTGGAATGCCAGTGCAATGGTTCTATGAACTGTACAAGAATGGCGTGTAGCCGTATCACATTGACAGGGGGTTTATTTTAATATTGTAAATGAACATTTGACTTCCCAGCGAAGCTTTTCGAAATTATCGAAATTTTGAACTGCAAGATGTTAATTCAAGACGATATGGTGCCCCATTCGAAACAGAATTTTGACGTGACGAGCTCTTTAACCAGAAGGAGACCCGTGAAGATTCGGGGTAGAACAGGTCTTCAGCAACCCATGCTTGACGTGCAAGGCGACTCTGGTTGTCGTAAGAGGCGATTAGCGGGATTGGGTGGTCAGACTCACTGACATGGTTGACACATGTCACCAGTTCCCAGTTGTGCAGATCGAAGCTTATGCTGTTGATCACTGGATTGTCTGGTCCAGACTCGATTATCTACAGACCGCCTCCATGTAGATAGAATATTGCTGAGTGCGGCGTAAAACTAAACTCACTCACTCAATTAACCAGAAGGGCGCTCAGTTACTAAATACCTGATGAAAGAAGCACAATAGTGTCTGAATCGTAAAGCCTAGCTATTGAGAGAAAGAGCATAAAGCCAAATGCCAACTTTGTCAAAGGTAGGAGATGAAAAACCCCAATCCACCTGGTCTAATTGGCGACCTCCCCGGGCACAGTCAGTTTCAGGGATTGAAATAGCAGATCTAGCAGAGAGGAGATGAGGGCAGGGGAGTGGTCTATAAAGTCGATAGCCATCGGTTTACGAGCGGTACTATCGGTAAGGGATAAAAATAAAATGTAATTATTCAAGCAAACACCAATACCTGAGAACCGATATAGACGAGAAATGGTAAGAAAAAATCCAGTTATTCTTGTCATATTCTAAATGGAACTGACACTCATGCTCGCTATGCGATAGCTGAAATGGAGTACGAAAGCGCTGAATGGGGTGACGTGTGACGAGTAAGGAACGAATACGTACACAACAAACGTTTACGTCGTGGAAACCATGTTTCGACACGCCAAAGTTCGACACAACGGTATTTGCTGCAGTTATGCCATCTGAATGATGTGACTTCTGAAAAATTGTTTTTGTTCAATCATGTGCTTGTTTGGAAGAATAGATCAACAGATCTTCCACACTTTCTTATTATCCCACGTACAATTAAGCAATACGTGAAGATGTGAGTTAGGCCTGGGGCTCCTCTCACAAAGCTACCTTTACTAAGGTTAACATTACCTCCCATTCTTTAACACTACTACTATGCAGTGCAGTGTTATAGAATGGGAGCTAAGGTTAACCTTAGTAAAGGTTGCTTTGTGAAAGGAACCCCTGATATTAAGTAATCCATGCTTGTCTTAAGAAGCGACAAAACGGGATCGTGTGGTCAGAATCGTTGACTTGATCGTATCCCAATTGCACAGATCGATGTTCATGATGTTGATCATTGGATTGTCTGGTCCAGACACGATTATTTACAGAGCACCGCCATATAGCTAGAATATAGCTGGGTGCGGCGAGAAACTGAACTCACTCACTCACTGAGTGAGACTAGATTTCATGTCAAACACATTTCAAACTATCAATATCACATGCACGTAAAAATGGGTCGCAAAACGTAAACAGGAAATTTAGATTATTATCATATTAAGAGTAAAGATGTTGTTTGTGAACACCACTACTATGCGACATATCTTAGTCAGATATGCTTGCAATTAAATACATTTGATCAGCTTTATCTTTCCCTAACCTTATTACACCAAGCTATCTATACATTCATTTCATTAAGCAGCGAACAAGAAACACCCGTTAATCCATGCCCGCAGACACTTGTTATTGTAAAAGGCTTTACCATCAAACGGGTAAACAGTATCAGACAGTAATAACAGAGGCATCTGTCAATAAACAATGACAGATCCAGGCAGATGTGTATTAACCTACATCCTCAATGGTAGCCCAAATCCTTTAATGTGCCAGTGCAGAAATCTCATTACAGTGAGAACGAATGCTACTCCCAATCTCCCACCAGAGGGCACTTTGCATTTCACGTGATCTTTGACGCATGCGCAAATATCGATTCCTGCTCAAGACTACTTTCACAATGACTAGCAATCTTTCTATGATGTTTTAAAAGGAAATATTGTCGGGGAAGGAGCACAATTGTTTTCGAAACTTCGAATATATCCTAGCTCAGATAATGATGATCCTATGATCTCCCGATATCAAGAATTTATCGAAAATAACACAGAACTGAGACTACTTCCTTCCACCGCCATGAACATTACTCAGAGCGTCAGTTGATCAGTGGAATTAGCGGGAGAAAATGCCTGGTGTTAACATCTTAGTGTCGATGTAGGGGATAGAGTGCTGTCATGTTCTGTTCTAATCATGACTCGCAGAAAATATAACCTAACACAAACCATTTTTTTTTTCAAAACTGTCACCGCTAAACTTTGAAAATTCAAAACATTGAAAGTTAACTATAAGTAATTAGCCAAGGGATTATAATCATAATATCATAATATTTCAGCGCAAATTTGTGTAATTTGCGTATCGACCACTCATAATTCTTTCCAGTAACTCCTCAACATTAAAGTAAAGGAAAACCGCTTCTTGTAACATATGCCTCTAATTAGTAAAGGTCAAATATATAAATTCACAAGAGGCGCATTCATCCAAAAGTTCCATGTTTCACCCACAACAATTCAAAGTGGCAAAAATATATTCTTTGTTGAAACTATAAATTGTCGATTGTACGATTCCAACTATATCACGAGTAGGTGATTATAAATTAATGTCAGTGATGATAGCACGTGATCGTGAATAGGCCAGAAGTCACCGGTGACAGTAGCACATGCGAAGGCAAGTCAATCATTTATAAGACAAAAACAAGGTACACATACTATGTAACACAGAATATTGAATCTCACTGATGGGTCACTTTTTGTCCGTCATGAAAAAGCTGTTACTACATATCTAACACAACAAGGACATTGTAAACCTGTGTCTGTGTAATGATAAACTCTGTATGGCATCAGAGAGACAACACTAACTGTCTCGTCTAACGTCACACACAGTCCCCATCCCACTTTTTGTACTGCATTCCTGCACCATCCAGCGGCTGTTTCTTGTAGTATGTAATACGTTAATATTTCAGCTTACATAAATCTACTCAAATGTAAATGAAATTCACTGATTCTGCCAAATGTAGTTCTTTGACGTTTACCTGCGAACTCGCTCTTTCATCAAACACAAGTTCAGGACTTCCCAACTTTACAAATGTGTTAAAATGCACCTACTCTGCAGATATATTTGAACAAAACGTGTGTGCGCGTCACGTTTAACATTTTATGCAAAATGTGCCAATTTTGGGACAATGTCGGGATATAATTCTATGCGTTTTTAAACCAGATATAGTTTCATCCACCGTCTATCTTGCCTGGAAATCACACTGGGGATGTCACAATGCCTGATACAATTAACGGTGTTTTTATATTTTTTTTTCCAAGACGTGCCGCCTACTTTTAAGATGTTGAAGAACCACGTGATTAAATCACGACCTGTTTTTTTAAACTGATGAAGAAGTACAAATGAAACAGCTGTCTTGGATAGCAACGGAAAAACAGCGCAAAAACAGCAGGACTTGGTGCATTATCGTGTACTAAAAACATTTAAAATGTTGACAGGAAGCCTTCAGCAATAACAGGTATTATCAATAATTAGTCGTAATTAATCAGATTCCATATGAAGCAATGCATGCAGACATGAGTACGTAATGGGATCCTATGACGGATTGCATCCTGTCGAATTTAAATTTTAACATCAAGCTGGTTTCCCTTTGCGGAGTTATTCAAACATGAGACAGTGCCGTTGGTAATCCGAATATTAATTTGTTTTCCTTGAGGCGAGTTGATCAAAATTTGATAGTGGGTCTGGAACGTAAAAACATTGTCCTTGACATTTAGTGATCGCATCGGGATCAATTGAACTACAATAATTAGAACTGTATTCTTAATGTCTTTAAACTTGTGTTGTGATTTCATCAAATGAGGGTAGTGATTAGCTCAGATTCCAGGTAGATAAGTGATGTTGTTCAATGTAGTAGATTGCGGGGTTAACAGCTCGAATAGTTTTGACATTTCATCAACTCTCGTGGATGATTGTGAGTATTCCCGAGATTCTTCCCAGATGCCCCTTGCGAGAGTATCACAGTATTTACTCTGACATAATACAACGCCGTATAATAATTAAGAAAGGCTATTCTAGTTGTTATAATATCTAAGTAGCATTTACCTGAATGTCATACTGAGACTTGTGTGTGTGGATGTTTTCTTATACGTTTACATAATGTCACAGGGCCCACTGTAAACATAAAACCGATCTGTCACTTTACTCAGATTACGATAAAATTACCTTTTCTCTGGTATGGCTGGGGTTTTTTTATTAATCACAAGCTTCTTGCACATGAGATAAAGAGTGCATTCGTAAATATGAACCTTTTGCATTTTATAAACCTCTATATTAGGCAAAGTTCGGCCTACTGAGGTTTAACCCATTCTCACCTTGACCACTCACGGAGAGACTATCAAGCCAGTTACATATGCAATACATAGAAGGATGTCCCTTTATAATTTAATAGGCAAGGTATTTAATATGCCAGTCATCTTTAAAACAAAACAAATAAGTCATCTTTTGCGAACGGATGATGTTTTTATTGTGGCCCTCGAAAAGGAACTGATTGTAGATTTAAGAAAATATCGCTTCTTTTTTCAGCAATATTCCAGTTATATGGCGGCAGTCTGTAAATAATCAGGTCTGGACCAGACAACCCACTGATCAACAGCATAAGCTTCGATCTGTTCGCTTGGGAACCGGTACCGTGTCAACCAACTCAGGGAGCCTGACCACCCACTCCCGTTAATCGCCTCTTACGGCAAGCATGGGTTGCTGATTGCCAACACTCAGTTAGTTCGATTGTTCGATTCTATGTCGTGTGTATGTGAGCATGAATCAAACAGCACTTGCTAGTATATCTCTTGTTCGTGAAAACCAGAGAGCGTCATGGTCATGGCATCCGTCTAAATTACATACAAATTGAAGCAACACACCATTTCCACACCCATAAGAAATCTCTCCTTAAAGCAGAGGTGATTCTACAATTCTGGCTATGCCATGTTTATGTATTGTTTTCAAAGTATTATTGTTGAAACGATGTGGTTTGTAAGCAATCTGGACCAGACAATCCATTGACTGACATCATCTGTTGTACGGGTGATTATAAGGAACTGCATCGTTTTGGTCACAGATACATCAAATTTGGAGTGTCCTTCACATGTCTTCCATAAACCGTCTTGATAGCTTTCGGGAACGCATAGTATTAGGCATCAGGCAAAATATTTAATGTGCATAACTGATGCGTCAGATGAAATGTTTTTTCTGGTGTCTTCTTTAAAACTAGCAGCTTTTATCAAACGGCGTCTACATAAGATTCCTTTGTAGCATAACCGCTGTTACCCAATGCCAACATTGTGTATATCATACTGCAGATGCTTGCAAATGACCACACACCATATTTCCTGTCCTACTGTCTGTTATAACTGCCTACGTTAACATGATGTAGACAGTAGTAATTAAATATCTATACATACTAAAGCCCCTTCATACATTTTATGGTGTATTTTTCTGAGTGAATTAAGCAAGAGTAGAAGATCCGTTACCGATACACTATCCTTCAAATTAGATTATTACAAAGGCTCGTTTGTGTGCAAAATGCAAATTATACTTTATCGCACTTTAAAATATTTCCATATTTCATATGAATGCACAGCTATAACAAATATTGCTGTTTTATTTGTGACAGACAAAGCATATATTATATCATTCTTAGTTTTTATTCCATGTCTGGGGTATACATAATTTCACAACAGATGCATTCATCCACAAGGCCCATATGTTGCATTCACAACAATTCAAAGTGATAAAATCTTTTTTTATTCACATTAGAAATTGTACGATAACAACAGCTATTTACCATATCACGTGTGATATAAAGGTGATATAAATAATTATCCACCAGCGATGACAGCAGGTGTTCGTGAATAGGTCTGTGTAACATGATGCGACACTAACACATGCAAAGACATGTCAATCATTCACAAGACAAAAACATGGTACCATACAGTACATGTCAGAAAAGGAATCGCTAAATGTTCTCCACTTAGGTGTCATATAACAAATTGTAACTACATAGCTTAACACAACAAGGAGAGCTTAACACAACATTTTAAAACAGTGTCTGTGAAATGACATACTCTGTTTGGCATCACAGACACCACGGTGTTTTGTCTAACGTCACACACCATCCCTATTTTGCACTGCATTCCTAGGCCATTCAAGGGATGTATCTTGGGGAATCCAATATGTTAACATTTCAAAGTACATTAATTCACTCAAATGGAAAAGAACTTCAAATGTCAAATGTTTGACTTTGTTATTCTCTGACATTTAATTGTGACTCTGTTCTTTATCAGCTAAAACTCAAGGCTTAACAACTTTTAGCTTAACAACTTTTAAAATGCTTTACACTTGAACTCACTCTGCAGCTGAATTTGAACTAAACGTGCGTGAACGTCACGTGTTTAATATTTTACACAAAACATGCCAATGTTGGAAAATGTCGGGATGTAATTGCATGTTTCCATATTTTTAAACCTGATATTCTTTACATCCATCTTTTATCTTCTCACTGGGGATGTCACAATGCCTGATACAATTAAAGCTGCTTCAAAGTTTTTTCCAAGACTTTTGGCCTACTTTTAGGATGTTTAAGAAAGATATGATTAAATCGCGTCTAAAAGGATGAGGAGGCGCAAATGAGACAAATGTCTAAGGAAGCAAGGGAAATTAGGTGGAGAACATTTCCACGTGGAAATAAAAAGACAGCCTTGAACCAGCCATTAATATAGTAAGAAGGTGCACTAAAGTGTAGAAAGCCTGGGGCTTAAACATCCTGAAATATCACTCTGACGTAAGTTCCAGCAAAACCAGTAACCCTTGGTGCGTTATCGTGAACTAAAAATACACTGAAAATGTTGACAAGAAGCCCACAGCAATAACAGGAATCATCAATAATTAACCGTGATTAATCAGATTCCATATGAAACCATACATACGGGCGAGATTGCGTGAGAGGACACAGAGACTGTATCATCTCGAATCTGAAGTAAAATCCACACTGGCATAATAAATTAAATAGAAGTCGCTGTCTTTTATAATAAATATATTATATAATATATTATATTTTATCCACGAGGCGAGGTGTTTGAAATGTGGTTTCGGTAAATGATGCGTCTACAATTTTCACTTACATTAACCTGTTTTTTTTGTTATCGTGTATTTTTTTTCCACATTCCATTATCTGTTCGCCAGATCACAAGACTCTCCTAGTAGGGAGATATGTCAACCACTCAACAACGTCCGGCGCTGAAAGCAAATATTGTGAAGGGTCATTAAAAAAGAAACTTGCGTGGTTAAAAATGCTGTGTTTTTCATATTGCGATTGAAAAGGAACCACATGGGCCCTCTTAAAGCCATGAAGAAGCCTAACCACCATACACAGCCTAAAACTGTTACCACGTCTACGGTATATCCAATATAGGTGCTATATGTGTACTGTGGTTTTGTGATCGAAACACGCCCACCTGCATGCAATAAGCAATCGTTCGGGGTTTGGAGTGTCGGTGATGCATAGGAATATTTTAATATTTTTGTAAATACAGTAACAAATGTAGCTAATTATAATGCAGGAACACAGGGCAGGTTGCTGTTCAGAGTTGCATCCCTTAGACCGAGAGGAACCTGTGATAGTGGGTTCGAATCTCGGTTCATACAATTCACATTTCTAAATGTGTCAGATGATATCAGTCCCTTGCGGGTTTCACTAAAGCAAACGTTTGAGACCAACTTCATTTCGATCTCCCCTCACTCATTAAGCTGACTACAGTCTGACTACAGACTACGTATCGATGGACCAGTGATCTGTTTTAAATGTTCAGTTGGCAAGGTCAAATTATGAAGATTCGCAATCTTGATTTCACTTTATTTGGTTTACTTTTTTATTCAAAGTGAAAATCATCGGTGCGTTTTCACTGCAAAAGAACTATGGACCTGAAGCAACTGGAGTACTGTTCTCAGCAAATCACTTTTTTTGTCTTCAGTTGTCGCGTCGTACAAGATACATCATCAGCAGTTTAGAAAAGTAAAATCTAGCTGGAAACCATTTGCTTTCTTTATCTCGATTTATGTCTCCTCCAGAATCTACGTCAATTATCTTCCACCCCTCGTCACGCTTGTCTGCTAAACAGCCATAACAGAACTATAGTAAAACGTTGGAGACTCACTTCACTCTCATCTTCCCTCCCGCGTTCAGCTGACTGGACAAAAAGGAACATGGAATACTGGTCAAAATAGAATAAATACCAACACTTTCGCCAATTCTTATAAGACGCCTTTCCAGCACCTGAAACCCAACATTGGTCCTTACTTATCCAAAGTTGTGCACAGGACATCATGATGCTGTATGTAAAAGCGAAATCTGGATGGAAACAACTGTTTTCTCTGTCTATATGATATCTCCAGAATCTTAGCAATCTGTACAGCTTCAATTCATCTTCTCCTTCTCGTCAACACAGCCAAGACATACACGTGTCCACGACATATGTACATAGCATACGAACCGTTGTAATGCATTCCCATTGTATCCTTTCCGCCTAATTGGGGACATGACGACTGTCTCCGTGCGGACTCTGATTGGTTACATGCTGGTTTATTTGGTTTTTATCAGCTGTGGCGACGTATCTCCACATGTTTTAGAGCAGTCAACTGTATAAGGTCCTTACGCTATATTTCAAATATATGTTTTAAAACATTAAAGGGACATGTGCTGCTTCTAAAACATTTACTCATTTAAGATCTAATATTCTGCACCTTAAGTCTGAACGTTTATAATGGACAGGAATTTTTTTTCAGAACCATTTGACTGTTGTAATCGTCCACTGAAATCACTACCAGGTGCTGAGTGCGTGTCCTGGGTGATTGTTTGTTACGGTAATCAAGACGCCCGTTACCCATGCTATCCACCACTGGTTTGCCTCTCACAAACGCTTATATAGTGCTGACTTGGGTGTTAATAATACTGCACGGATACCGTGGAATGGACACGAGCGGCACATTGTGTTTGGTTTCAAGCCGCACTGAACATTATCCCAGTTATATGGTGGTGGTCTGTAAACAATCCTGTCCTGACCAGACAATCCAGTGATCAACATTATGAACACCAAATCGACTCAGTTGTCACTGTCCCCGACAATCGATCCCAATAGTCGCCTACCACAAGCATGGGTAGTTCTAACCCTGGTCTTCACAGGTTGAGTGGTACATAATGCTGTGGTCTGATAAGTTTAATTTACTATTAATTACTAATGCATGTTACCTGTTCATTGTGTGCCACACAACACAGTTGCAGATATTGGCTTTTTTTCTCAACTTGGTTCAATATAACTTACGTTTAATCGGAGTATATACCATAGCATGTATGTATGTTTAATATAGGTTTGTTGACATCTACCATTTTAATTTACGTTAATACAAATACATCAAGGAGTTTTAGCTACACGCCATGTCGTAGTGTCTTTAGCAGAATCCTCTACGTCTGTTCAGATTTTTGTCTTCACATTCAACACTGAATGCTTTCGAAATGACAAAGAATAAATGATGGAAAAATGAAAAAACTAATGGAACAACAGGCCATAAAAACCACGAATGTGATATAACACGTAGAAGAAGCGGACCACTGTCACTGTCCCTGACGTTTTGTGATCGCATCGGAAGACGCCATTTGACTTGCCTTGATAAAGTCCATTTTCGCATTCTTGCTTCAGAGTCTTTTAACCTTTGTTGTGTTTTTTTCCAAATGAGTTCTTCTCCCCTCGCTGCCATCTTTGACGATATTTTATGACTGCTGTTTTGTTCGCTCGATGACCGTTCGCGGGCGCTGTTGTAGCTGATACGCGCGTTTTGTTTCCATTAGAGGATATTAATGCCGTTTTGGAAGTAATTTCCTATGTTAGTGTTTTTTGCTCTGTTTTGATGATTTGTTCACCGTTTTATGGTAGGTCTGGGACTATATGTTTTTATTTTAACCCCTGATTTTGGGAAATATCGCTTTTCGAAACACATATACCCACATGATACGTTTCAAATGATATGGTACCTCCTGGCAGATGTTGTCGTCTTTCTCTAATTAGATGGCGGTAATGAGAATTTGATACTATTGATTTTGGCACAAAACAAATCATGTGTCATTTGAAAACATTTTCTTTAAAAGTGGATAACTGAGTGCACCCACGGTAACCTTTTCGTTATCTCAAATGAGTAGGAAATATATTTCCATTGAGGAAAGAATGAGGATTTTGCGAATTTGGCATCGCATGTAAAAAACCGAGTCCTTTCCCGCTATGTCGTGTGAATGCGTGCACGAACCACCATCAAGCAGTACTCATACAAACCGTTCAGTTAAAGCTGAGATTGTCATATCCCACATCAGTCTAAATCATATGCAGATCATAGTCACATAGCAACACCACTGTTACCCTACAATGTACGTTCTTGAAGCCTTTCCATAAATTTTGTTTCTGTGACAAAAATATTTTAAAAAACACGGATTTTACAGTGAGGATAAAGCGGGAACAAAGTTCTAATCAGTACAGCTACAGGATTTAATGGAGTTGAGTACAAATGGGCCACTTCCGCTGATTAGATAGCTACCTACAATGTCTGGGTAATTACGTTGACATAATCTGCTTCCCAAGTCGGGGACATTTACAGAACAGTTGGTCTTCCTCAGGGAACAATGACCTGTATCGATCTGGTGTTGACACAGTGAAGAGGCTAATGTGAAATCCACAATTTATACATTGCAGAACAAGGTCATGTCAGTAACAACGTGGTTCCGTCTTGTTATTTGTCTCCATTACAGTGTGCAACCGGATACGTGTCATACGACATACGACTGTAACAGGTGTTGTACTGGAGTGTGATGTTTTCCAGGATCATTTTAGTTAGACAGTTTGACGAAATACGAAATACGACACGATATTCTCTTGTTTCTAAATTGAAAGTTTACTGCCTGTTGTGATGAAAGAAATAATATTTTGATGAGAAATTCAGAAGATAGTACACAAACTGATCTTTTACTTACGTGACAAGTAAAATTTGCCCTCGTGTTCGATTGTAACTTTGTATAAAAACCTGATTTACTATAGAATACTTGAAGGGGCAATCTCGCATGTTCGACCTTTTGAAATCACTGTTTATTCATGGCGTAAAATCATGCATTTTCCAAGTAGGACACTTTTGGCATATTTAGGTCATTTCGAGGATACGAGACTTACCTCAGAGATTTCAGAGATTACAGGCTAGAGCTCTCTTTAAACGCTGCTTGGCACCTACTGCATCCACCCAACGCTTTGCGTTGCATTGCTTGGCCATCAACCGTTTGTATCTTGGAGGATGTAATGTGTTAATCTAAGCAAAACGAAAAGATATTCTATATGGTTTTTGTGAAATGTAGAATGCTTCAGTTTGCAATTTTCTTACATTTAAATGTGCATATGTGTTTTGATCAGACAAAATGCAAGGCTTGACAACTCTAAAATAGCTTTCAAGTTGCAGCTGAATTTAAACAAAAAGAGTTCGATCGTCACGTGTTGAACATTTCACACAAAACATGCCAATTTGGGACAACATCGGAATGTAATTGTATGTTTCCATATTTTTAGAAAAAGTATGTTTTACACCCATCGTCTGTCTTGACGGGAAACCTCACAGGGGATGTCGCAATACCACGATACAGTTAATGGTGTTTGAATGGATTTTTGCTAGATGTTTTTACCTATTTTTAAAATCTTGAAGAACCAATGATTAAATCACGACCTATTTTAAACTGATGAGGACGTACCAGTGAAACAACTGTATTTAGAAGCAACGGTAGGTGGAGACATTCGATGTAACAAGTGTGAAACAGCCATTAAAACAGTAAGAAGGTGCAAAAAAGTGTAAAAATCCTGACATATCACTCTGACGTAAATTCCAGCAAAACCAACAAGCCTTGGTGTATTGTCGCGTAATAAATTACACTGACAATGTTGACAAGAAGTCAACAGCAATAACTGGAATTATCAATAATGATTAATTAGATTCCATGTAAAACAATACAGACATGAGTGTGTGGTAGTGGAGAGGGATTGTATCATGTCGAATTTGAACTGAAAACAAACGGGTGAGCCATTACCTGTGATGATCCGAATATTATTTTGTTTTCTATTAGGCGAGGTCACCAAAATGTGTTTAAGTTATCAGTGTGCCCACAATTTTCACCGTCATTAACCTTTTCGTTTTATTACTATCGTGTTTTGGTTTTCACATTTCATTAGCTGTTTGTCAGATCACAAGACTGTACATCCAACCAACAACGTCCTGAGCTGTAAGGAAACACCAATAGAGCATGTAAAGGACCATAAACTTGTGTGGTTAAATAACGTAAGTTATTACCAGATCAACTGCATATCTACTTTAGGTGCGAATATGTGGTATGGAGGCGGAAGCATATGCACCTGCTATTAGAAAATAGCAACTGTTCTTGGGACGATTTGTGTGTATATGTGTGTGTGTGTTCCATTATCTAATTTATTCAACGTTTTTTTTAAAGAAACATCATCAGCTCGTTTCTGTATCTCTGTTGATGTCATCCCCGGAATCTAAATGATCTCTGCAAATCCCCATCTTCTTTGTCGGCTACGTCAACACGCTCATGACATGCACGTGTTAAACAGTTGTAATGTATTCCCGTTGTATCCCCTCCGTCTAACTGAGGACGCGACGGTTGTGTTTCCGTGTAGACAAGGATAGGTTACATGGTCAGTCAAACGCCATGTTGATAAGGTATCTGTTAAATGCGCACTGTAACGTATGTGGGTTGGATTAACCAAGCCACACTGTTATTTCCAATTCCAGTTTTTATAAAACTGAACATCTGCAGTTAATTCCCGTGGAAATTGTGTTAAGAATTAGAGTTGGGTTTCTTAAGTCATATTTCAAATATATTTTTCAAAGTATTAAAGGGTATATGCTGTTTCTAAGACATTTACTGATTTCACATCCATATGCATCCAATATTCTGAACCTTAAGTGTAACCATCTGTCAGGGACAGGAATGGTTGGTTCTCCATTATCATATGACTGTAGCAATTGTCTACTGGAATCAATATCAGGGGTCAGTGTATGACCTGGATGTTTGTGTGTTACGAGACTGAAGACAACCGTCACTCCTGCTATTCACCAGTGGTTTGCTGGCTGGGGTATTAATAATAATATACACATACTGTGGAATGGAGACTTAAGTGGACATGAGTGGTACATTATTGTTGCTTAACGCCGCTCTCATCACTATCCCCACTATATGGTGGTGGTGTGTATATAACTGAGTTCTGACCAGATGATCCAGTGATCAACATCATGAGCATCGATCGACTCAACAGAGTCAAGAGGTTACGATAAAATTATCTGTTCACTGTTTCTTTTATTTATCACGAGCGTCTGGCATATATTTTCATTATAAATTTGAAACACGTTTGCGTTATAAACCTCTGCATCAGGAAAAGTTTTGCTGACTGTTGTTTAACGCCACATTCAGTAATTCTCACACCAGTGGCATCCCTCAAAAACACATGCAGATACAAGAAATTAGTTAACTAGATACAAAATGGTTGCTGGGTAAATTAGGAAGCCACTTCCCTATGTCTTCTTTAAAGCTTGTAGTTGAAAACCCAGGAGCCTTAAATTGCAGCCGTAATCAAACAAAGTAAAGGTCATGTAACAATTTGCAACACCACTGTTACCCCATAATGCATTTTGAGTGTACATTCTTGGAGCGTTTCCATTTGTTTCTGTGACAAAAATATCCTAACCCTAAGGAATTCACATCTGGGTTAAAGCAGGGAACACTGAAAGTTCTAATCAGTACAGCTACAAGATTTAATGGAGTTGAGTACAAATGGGCCACTTCCGCTGATTAGATAGCTACCTACAATGTCTGGGTAATTACGTTGACACCGACATAATCTGCTTCCCAAGTCGGGGACATTTACAGAACAGTTGGTCTTCCTCAGGGAACAATGACCTGTATCGATCTGGTGTTGACACAGTGAAGAGGCTAATGTGAAATCCACAATTTATTCATTACAGGACAAGGCCATGTCATGTAACAACGTGGTTCCGTCATGTTATATGTGTTTATTACAGTGTGCAACCGGACACGTGTCATACGACTGTAACAGGTCAACTGAACGAATGTGCTTATATACCGTTACTTGTGAATTGAAGTTTCAGTGCCTTGAGATCAAGACCAAAAAAAAATCATTTCATGAGAAACGAAGTCGAAAGTATCTAAACTGCTCTTTGAATTTCGTGGAAAGAGTCAGGATGATGTTGAAACCATGGCACTGGCTTCTCTGTTCTATAGTAGCTGTGTATATGAAATTGGTTTACGATGAATTCCACCATGATTTCTGTAAATAGTGATTGGTTAATCGAAGTCATTCAGAGGTATGTAATCACGTTATATACCTCTGAGTTTCCAACACAATATGTATTCTTTCTAAACCTTTATAACGAGGTTATGGTAGAATGGAGATAAACGCACTGTCTTGGAAAATCAGATCCATATAACGATATTAAAATAGCTCTATTTTTGTAAAATCTCACGTTGCGCGTTCGCTTTTAAATCAAATTTAGAGCTAACATAATTTCGTTATATACCTCGGATTTTCCAACACAGTATGTTTTAGAATTATCTCCTAAATACTGGAAGAAATATTCTGGAATCATCGCGAAGTGGCCCCTTTCAAGCGAGGGTAACATGTCCAAAACTTTCTCTTATTTTGTTTGCAAAGCGCTGTTTGTACCAACAGGATGTTGAGTTGCGGTCCAAACAATGTCAATCAGGGCGAATATGAGATGTTACCCATGACGATCATATCCCCTCAAAGCTATGAGATGCATCCATACACAGGCCGCCGCTTGCATGAGTGAGTTTAGTCTGATCCCAATTGGAAAAGAAACTCATTTGTGCGTCAGCATGTCGTGTTGATATAGTGGGAGCGCCTAAAATGTGCTACAGGTGTGAAAAGCTTTTGCATTGACAGTATTTATTGGCTGGAACTTCAAAAGAGATGTCACTGCAAGCCCCAGATGGGTACATTCCACCCTACAACTGTTGAGAAAGCTTCATATTTAAACGACATATTACATCAAAGACTTCTCGCCGTGTTACATTCAGTGTAACTGTTTCTCACTCTCAAATCAAGACTTTGGTGAGTTGACATTATACTTGTGACCCATTACTTAAAATTTGACACAGCTGCATTGTACACGAAACCTCTATTGTGAATCACTGTATCTTGGTCTCTGTTTTATATTAAGCGGGTTCTTACACCTTTTGTCACGTCAAATTTTTAACCGTAACTTGTTTTCTTAGATTTATACGAGTCCAGCCAGTAAACATACACGCAAATCCTTGCCTTCATGATGTTGGTGTGCACACAGCATTCATTATTGTGCCATAAACAGTTTTGCATGCAAATAAATTACTTGCCCCAATTTGAGTTTGCTTAATTGCTGCATGGTCTTTCGGGACGCATCACACTGTACACATTACTACTAGAACAAAATGAAGACATTTCTTTTTCACCAGCTGACAGTTAAAGAGAACAGTGAGGATATGTTAGATCTATTTTTGAATCTATATTTCTTTATCATATTTATTACCCGCTGGTAAGATTGGTTTATCATGCTATATTGTATGTATTTGTATATTTTCAAGAGTTATGCGTGTAAGTATTACAACGTAACCTATGCTTTGAACGTCTGCGGAAATTGAAAATGTAATAAAACTGATATTTGATGCACCATACCAGAGATGATTTACTGAATTCCCCAAAAACATACACTAACAAATTCAGAGTACTTCTCCAGTGCGTACGTGCGTGCGTGCGTGCGTGCGTGCGTGCGTGCGTGTGCGTGTGTGTGTGTGTGCATGCATTGTTGCTTATCGACTTCCGTAAAGGTACGTATTTCTTAGAAACGATTGTCACCATACTGAAACCTTAACGAAAACATTTCATCAACGACGCAGTTTTAAATGAAGCTGAAAGTTAGTTATAACTTTCATGAAATCATGAACTTCGAACGTAACTATTGCAGTGTTTACCGTCCCATACTAGCACCGATGTATACCTGAAGACAGATGCAGCGCTGGCTTTATCAGACTGCAAATTTTACCGTGACTGCTGAAATATTAATTCAGTATCTAATCTGTGTTCCATGAATATGTGATTGGCAATTGACTTGCTTAAAGTTTGCAGTAGTTCTAGTCAAAACATAGTCGGGATTGTGATCGCCCCCACAATCTGTTCAAATTATGGAATCGTCGTCAATATTCAAGTCGGCCTTGCCGCTCGAAATACTTTCAAATTGAAAAGGTTGTATGCTATATAATCGGCATCTAGTATACCATCCAAATCCAGGTTTGACTTCGTGGATTGATTTATTTGCTAAAGTAGAAGCGAACAGGCTCGGTACCATTGTTATTTTTCCCAGTATTGATGTATCGACTCTCCGGTATGACGTCACGCGATCACATGACCGCCTACCTCATTATCTTGCGAAACAGCGAAACGCTTTTGAACGAGGTGCGTTAGATTCCTAATACAAGCTGTATAATGAAATATCACTTTTTCGTAATGTGTTTTGTATATACATTATATATATCGAGGTGTTCAATAACAGCGAGTAGAAACAATGTGTAATGCCCTTTTTTTAAAATCCTCCAAGTGTTGGATTCCGATTCTTTCTTTGTCAGTCGATTCCACGGTGTTCAAACACATGTAATTGATAATCTAATGATTTTGCTTTTTAAACGTTTTGCTTAATAAAATTCCCTTGTTGACTGACCTGGGACCTGCTCATTTAAAACGTAATCACGTAGCCGACTCTATAACACGATGTGTATATCGTATTGCCATTGCTTATAAACATCCACGCATCGTTTCTCTTGTTTCTGGACGCCCACGTCAACATGATACAGCCAGCACTCATAAAATATATATAAATACCAAGGTCGTTTCTTACTTACATTTTATGGCATTGTTGATTGCATTAAGCAAGCGTGGTACATCCATTGCCGATATACTATACCTCTACCACTACTTCTACTCACGGTAATAAAAACTCGATATGCGCGCAAAGTGCATAATCGGGTTTATCACACTTCAAAATAGGTTCCTAATATTCCATATAGATGCACAACTATAACAAATATTCTTCTTTCATTTGCAGTCAGGAGGAATCATTTATGCCAGTTTTAGTTTGTGTTTCATATCTGGATTATACATAATTTCACAATATGTGTTCCCATATGTTTCATTCACAGCAATTCAAAGTAACAAAATCATTTCTTTATTCACATCAGAAATTGTCAATTGTACAGTTACAACTATAGCGCGAATATATAAATAAATATCCAACAGAGATGATAGCAGGTGTTCGTGAATAGGTCTGGGTAACATGATGCCACAAGTTCTAACTACATTGCTTAACACAACAGGGACTTGTAAACCTGTGTCTGTGAAATGGCGAACGCTGTTTGGCATCAGAGACACAACGCTGTCTTGTCTAATGTCACGCACAGCACCTATCCCTTATTTGCACTGCATTCCTGGGCCATTCAAGGGGTGTATCTTGGGGGAGCCAGTGTGTTCGTATTTCAACGTACATTAATCCAATGAAATTGAAAAGAACTTCAAATGTCAAATGTTTGCCTTTGTAATACTCTGACATTTAATTGTGTATTTGTTCTTTGATCGGACTAATGCTTAACAACTTTTAAAATGTTTTAAACTTGAACCCATTCTGCAGCTGAATTTGAACAAAACGTGAAGGTAACGTCACGTGTTCAATATTTTACTCAAAACACGTAAACAATATCGGGATATACTTGCCTGTTTCCCCCTTACATGCCTTCCATCTGTCAAGTAGAGTAGAATCAGAATATGGACTTTCACTTAAAAATGCTGTTTCTGCATTTCTAACAAAACAGGGACATTGCAAACACAAGTCTGTGTAATGGTAAACTCTGTTTGACATCAGAGACACAGCACTGTCTTGTCTAACGTCACATACAGCATCCATCCCACATTTTGCATGGTATTTCTAGGCCACTCAATGGCTGTACCTCATTTCAGTGCACTGTAATCCACTCAAATTGAAAATAAATTCAATGAGCTTATTATTAACAATTTATGCAAAGCATGCCAGTTTCGTACAATATTGGGATTAATTGTATGTTTTCATATTTTCAAACCTCATGTTTTACATCCATCGCCTATCTTATCGGGAAATCTCATTGGGGATGTTCTCGAACGAAATGATTAAATCTCGACATATTTTTAAAATGATGAGGAAGTACCAAAGAAACAAATGTTTTAGGGAGCAGCGGAAATTACGTGGAGAACATTTCCAAGTGGAAATCAAAAGACAACCTTGAAACAGCCATTAAAACGGTAAGAAGGTGCATTAAAGCGTAGAAGGTGCCTGGGGTTACAAATCCTGAAATATGACGCTGACGTAAATTCCAGCCAAACCAGCAACGCTTGGTGTATAGTATAGTGTACTAAAATAAACTGGAAATGTTGACAAGAAGTCTAAAGCAATAACAGGAATAATCAGTAATTACCCGTGATTAATTAGATTCCATATAAAACAGTACACATAAACATGAATGTGTGGTAGTAGAGAGGGGTTGTAACCTGTCGAATTTGAACTAAAAATACACACTGGTTTTGCTTTTGCATAGTAAATGAGATATGAGTCGCTGTCTTTGATAATCCGAATATTGTTTTGCTTTCCATTAGGCGAGTTGTTTGAAATGTGTCTAAGTTATTAATGTGCTCACAATTTTCACCTTCATTAACCTTTTTTTGTTTCACTGTTATCGTTGTTGTTTTCACATTGCATTAGCTGTTTGCCAGATCACAAGACTCTTCAACCAGGAAAGTATCTCAACCACTCAGCAACATCCTCAGCTGAAAGAAAACGTCCATAGAGCATGTAAAGGACCATTAACTTGTTTGGTTAAATAACGTAAGTTTTTTTATGTCTTTCTTTTTGCACGGGAAAAGGAACCACATGGGTGTTCTGATGAGGCCATGGATAACTCGAAATTACCACACAAATAGAACTTAAGAGTTCGAAACTCGTGCCCCTGCAATTAGCAAATTGCAAATGTTCGGGGGACAATGTGTGTGTGTGTGCGCGCGCAAGTGTGTGTGCTTGTTTGACATGTACATATTCTTATCTTAAGTTATTTATCCACAGTTGCACATGAAACATATCATCAGCTTGTTTCTTTATCTCGGTCGATGTCATACCCGGAATCTAAGTAATCTTTCTGGCTTCAACTCTTCTTCTCCTTTGTCTGCTACGTCAACACAGTCAGGTGTTCACAACATGTGTTTTTACCGTTATGATTTATTACTGTTGATGTCATGGGAACCTGATTAACCATGCCATACCGTTATTTCCGACTGAAATCACTATGTTCTATGTATGACCTTGATGATAGCCCATTATCCAAAACTGCCTTCCATAAGAGATACTGCTTGTGTGAGACTGTAGGTTGTGTGCAATGACCCGGTATCATCAATTACGTGCTCAAAATGCTGTGACGCCATAACTTAATGACCTCACACTGCTATGACACCGTTGCACTGCAAGTCTAATAACAGCACCGTGTTCAGAGATGTACATTTTTCATTGAAAACTAATAAAACGTTATTCTTGATGATAAATAGAATCTCACATCAATTTCAACACTCGTTGAAGTGTGTACAAATACACTAGGGTGAGATTCTCTATATGTCACGCTGGCCAAGGGGCTCGTGACTCGTGCTGTTAACAACTGGTTTGCTTGTTCCTGGCGCAGTTTTAGTGCTGACAGGGGATGTTGATAATAAGTGGACATGAGTATGTCATTTCATTTTTGGTTTCACACTTCACTTAGCAGTATCCCATTTCTATATAATGATTCAGTCTTGACCATACAACCCAGCGAACAACACCAAGAACACCGATCTAGACAAATGCGTTTAAGTTAACTACTTTAGTACAGTGACTACCTCAGATTCCACGAAATTCACTGAAGTAGATTGCCAGGTTACCACCACGAGCTTTTCCGACATTTTATCAACTTTCGTGAATGATCAGGAGTATTCTTGAGATTCTTGCCAGATACCCCTTGCGGGTGTATCACAGTATTTACTCTGACGTAACAAAACACAGTATAATAAACAAGAAAGGTTATTCTAGTTGTCAAAATATCTAAGTAGTATTTACCTGAATGTCACACAGAGGATTGTGTGTGTGGATGTTTTGTGTACATAATGTCATGGGATCCACTGTAAACATAAAACCGATCTGTCACTTTTCTATGATTACGATAAAATTATGTTTTCGCGAGCATCGCTGTTTCTTTTATTCATCACGAGCTTCTGGCATATGGAGGTGCATTCGTATCTGTTAATATGTTTGCAGTCTATAAACCTCTGCATTAGGCAATGTTTGGTTGACTGTCGTTTATTGCCACCGTTAGTAATGGTCAGGCCAAGTCATGATGGTATGTATTTCATCCAATAATCCTCTCAAGCCCAGCCGTCGAGGGACTGATGATATTGCACGATATCAACAGGATGACACGCATGTACCAAAGTCTGGCACCGGTGTTATTGGACGATTTACAAAAATACATGGCACCCACTCTAACCCTTACCACTCGCGGAGAGACTAGCAAGTAAGTGTATGCAAAACATAGGAGTCTGCCCCTTTATAATTTAATATGTAATATTTGATATGCCGGTCATCTTTAAAATAAAAGGGATGAATCTCCTTTTGCGAACTAATGGGATCTGAAACCCTCCCCAAATATCTGGACAAAATCTTCTTTTTCCCATTTTGATTGGGCATACACCCACATATAATAGCTACAATGTATATTTTAATGGTAAGGCTGTTCCTGGCAGATGTTGCGGTGCCTTTCCCTAATTGAATGTCTCTGATTATCTACTACTGATTTAGACAAACTCCAATCATGTTTGACTCTTTGACTATAGAAGATCAGTGCTAATACTATTTCCTAGAATAAGGAAACTGTGAACATTTCATGAACACAGGGCATTTTCACAAAATATCTATACCCACTACTAATATCTAATCTTCGTGAGAAGCATACCAACTTCTTCCAACTTACCCAATAAAGCCCAGCAATCCTGTGACTGAAAAGCTGAGAATCAATTCCAGCAATGGACAGGATGACACGTATCCAAATCTGGCACCAATCCCGGTTTGAACGGACGACTTTCAACAACCGTAATATACATCAAACCCTTTCAGACATAAAACAACATAACAAGCTGTCCGTTTTATGATTCAATGCTTAAAACATTATTACGCAGGTCATCTTTACACAAGACAAATAAATCTTCATATTTAAGAAAATATTGCTTCTTTTTCCCTGGACGGAAGATATATACCAACATGATAGCCCCAAGGTAGGTTTCCAATGATAAGATATCCCCTTGCAGATAATGAGGTGTATTGCCCTAACTGAATGTCACTGATTAGTTACTACTGATAAGACAAAACAAATCAGTGTCATTGTAAGCCACTTTCTCCATTTTTCTCCAGAAGAGGGCAATTAAGCACATCCACAGTAAACTTTTCATTATCGCAAAACAGTAGGCAATATATCTCCCGGGAGGAAAAGGATATCGCGATTTTTTCGGGAGCACCTGGCATCGTCACTAAACGTCCATTGTTCCTAATGTATCGCGTCTGTTTGTGTATGAATCACTTACAAACTGTACTGACACCAAATCGTGAAGAGCTTAGTGTTTGATGTTCCACCAGCGGCATCCGTCAAAAACACACGAACAGGCAGAGCATACGTTCACCTAAAACCAAATCGTACTAGGTAAATAGGAGGTTGCTTCGGATAAACTGTCAAATTTGCAAACGTCAACCACTGCTACCCCACAATGCGTTTTAAGTGTACACTCTGGAAGCGTTTACATTTGTTTCTGTGGCCAAATGCTCTCATCCTAGGGATTTCACAGTCAGGTTAAAGTAGGGAACGGTGAAAGTTCTAATCAGTACATCGACAAAGTGTAATGGAGTTGAGTACATATGGGCCACTTCCGCTAATTAGATAGCTACCTACAATGTCTGGGTAATTACGTTGACACCGACATAATGTGCGTTTCAAGTCAGGGACATACACAGAACAGTTGTTTTTTTCTTGAGGAACAATGACTAGTACTTGTATCGATCTGGCGTTGACACTGTGAAGAGACTAATGTGAAATCCACAAATTATGCATTACAGAACAAGGCCATGTCAGCAGCAATGCGGCTCCCTCTTCTTTTTTGGTCTTAATTATATAGTGTGCAACCAGGCACATGACATACGACTGTAACAGGTGTTGTACTGGAGTTTGATGTTTTCCCAGATAATTTCAAGGAGGCAATTTGTCGAACGTGCTTATCAAGAGATATACTGTTATTTGTAAATTCAAATGTTAGTTTCATGGGATGAAGACAAAAAATAATTAATACTTTCAAGTAAAATCAAAACGAAAGTACCCATAATGATCTTTCACCTTCGTGGATAGGGTGGGGATGACCTTCAAACCATGGCACTGGCTTTTCTGTTCGTCTGTTCGATAGTAGCTGTGTATAAGAATTTGGTGGTTATAAAATACTAGGAGGGTCATTCTCGCATCATTCACATTTGTGACATATTTAACACATTTCCAAAGGTCGAGATCGAGTGAATGCCCCAAAAAGTGTTTATCAATAACTGCTCTGAGCTGGTTTTTTATGTTATTATCGTAGACGTTCATCACGTTGAGTAAATCAGGATGTTGATGCTGATATATTGTCCCTAGCGAATATGAGTTTTTCACCCACCACGATCGGATACTCTCGCGACTAAGGGACAGAACCCTACCAGTAAACGGCGAGTACACTGGTCGCTACTTGAATGAGTGAGTTTGGTCTTTGGACAAAATTTCGCTGGTTTGTCTGGATCAATATCTCAGTGAAAAGTGTGTTTATTCTTGTCTGTTAAAGTTTCCTTCCTACCAAGTATGCGATCGATAGAGAAGATTCGGGAAAGGGTCTCCCTTCCGCATCCGTTTGTCACTCCGACTTCATAATAACAATTATAAACACTTCAGTATGTTATTAATATATAACATGATGTCTTTCATCAACATTAACGACAATCAAAGTGTCTGGTTGCGATCGTTTCTTTATTGATGGATTCAACGAGGAGTTCAAACACATGGCATGGGCGCTGCAGTGTGATTGATAATCTAATTGTTTTGTTTAATAAGACGGAAGTTTCTTTGTAAAAGAAAAAGCACAGCACGTTTCAGTGCAATGAAGTCATTATTGCCTGATGATGTCAATATTCTATTATTACCTGATCATGAGTGACTGAAACACTGTAAAATTCCGGGTTGCTTGAACGACAGGATGCACTAGAAAAGACACATTTAGGTGTTAGCACTGTAAGTGGAACATATTGTTTTCCGTCATACATCCAACAAAGGGAGTTGTGTTTGTGAAAGGAACTTCTGTTGAGCTCAGCATGACGTCGAAGTGATTTATGTATATTGATATGAGTGAGTATTGTGTTTTAATGTTATGTTTCAGTTCACCCAAACAACGTAATTTTTTAAAAGAATTCTAAAACTGAAATCGATGAAACATTCTATTTCATATTTTAGAAAACGCATTTTCGACGTATGATCTTTCATCAAGCAATGAATCAAATCTTAACCATGTCGTGTGTAGAGTGGATTACGACATTTGTCTGTTGTATCCCAATGTAAGAAAAAGGGTCAGCAGAATTGATCCTTAGACATTCTCTTGGTGACAACAATATTTCAGCAACACATTACATTTGCTGTATGTCGGCAAATGCTATTTTTGTTAACTTACATTGAAAGGCAGTGGTTAGATTCCTGGTCACGTCAAACCAAAAGACGTTGAAGGAAGACCCTTTGTTACTATACCAGATAAACACTAATGGGATACTACAAGGCCGGGTTTGCCTTTACTTCTGTATAAAACTGCCATGCTAAAACTGTGGCATAGTATCTCAACTGTCTGGCATCTTCAAAGCAGACTAGTACAAGCAGCTACAGATACGCGCCAAATAAGTGAAACAAACCTGAACAACAACACTAATGGTATGATAAAGCCCATTTTACCTGACGTCCCTTTAGCCTGATAAAATCAATACCATCAGTCAATCGGCTGGTGCTGTAGAACACGTGAGCATTCTGCTGTAAGGTCAAATCACGTCCAGTGATTCCAAAGTTTCCATTTCATCAGCATGCGTTCTTTTATTTTGTCATTACAGAAGCAGCACTGTTCATGACATCAGTAACCAGTAAAAATCCAGGTTTCAACTGGACTTCACCAACCCATGCTTGTCGTAACAGGCACATGCTATGGTATCCCACTTGCGGAGATCGATGCTTATGATGTTGATGGGTGGTCTGACCCAGACTTCATTATTTACAAACAACAGCCATATAGCTAGAATATTGCTGAGTGTGGTGTAAAACCATAAACAAACAATCAGTGCTTTATTCCCAGGAAGATAGTTCCACCTAAAACCTTGCTATTTATATTACCCAATCTGTGATGCCAGCATGGCGAAAAAACATCACTTGAAATCAATAACGATGAACCTTGACAGCGCAAAAGTTGGCTTTGCTTGAAAACTAATTAAACCGGATCGATGTTGCCGTTATAGATCTATGGTCGCGAGTACAAGATTAGGAATCAGAAGGAAGGAAACATTACGATAATGTTCACTTGTCCATTATGGTAGAGAAGTCGTTAAGATGGGGATGGCCAGACGTGTAGGATGTCCCGATCAGATAGGAGCTGAGACTGGGTTTTTCACCTGTCAGCGATATATTACCACTGGGAGGAAGTGGTCGTTGTTCGTGGCACCGGTTCATTAGGCTTTAATGACTTGTTCGTGAGCATGTGGACATACAAGGGTTATACTGGATTTCGGGGTCACAGCGTGTGTCTAAGCCGTCAGGCACCTTTTGTTGGTTAATATATTAAAAGCCACAGTAAGTAATATTCGAACTATATGAGGGCGGTCTGTAAATAATCCAGTCTGGGCCAGACAGTGATGAGCCTTATGAGCATCAATCTACGCAAATGGGAGACCATGACATGTGTCGATCACATCAGCTACTCTCGCCTCCCAATACTGTTAGTGAACTTTTACAACAAGCATGGGTTGCGCTGTAGTCCAGTTCAAACCCGGATGGCTTTGAAAGGGAGGGAGGGAGTCGAGATTGTGTATGCACAATAATCCCATAAATATTTAGAAAGGCATTTAACCAATGTAGGTGGTTTCAACATCAGCTAACACGCTGGTATTTCTTTACGTAAATTGTGTGAGTGGCGGAGGCAGCAGGTTGGGGAGGGCATGTTCAATCTGATTGAAGTAAACTGTCATTCTCTGGTCACCTCTTGAATCCATTCCAACTGTAAATATTTTTAGTGACTGATTTAACGAGTAGCACAGTAAATACCTAGCCTTGTCATCAAAGATTTCCATATATTTTTCACTCAACGCGCCTCTTACAGATACAGCTAGTTTTACAGCCAGTTCAGCAGATAATCAAGACTACCTATTTTCATGCGATGATGTTCTGCATTGAATGGGTGAGTATGGTTCTTATATGAATGAATGTTGTGACAGAACAATGTAGCATACACGCGATAAAGGGTCAAAGAAGGTGATGAGAGCCATGATGGATGCTGACCGCTGACCACCGCCATGAAATTTGATATGCGACAGCTGAAGTTCACTGCTAAGTGCCCATATAGTCTCGGATTCGCATTATACAAAGCAGTCTAAGTACTGACACTTACGCCGTCTGTTCCCCTCTGTGATTCCATTTCACTAACCTTTCCCCTTGCCTTGAACCCAAGAACTGACCTGTTCGAGCATAATAGGTTAGGTTTACGTCGGTGTAATCATGAAAGGGGGTTTTCAGTAATGATCCAATTATACCTTCCGATTTTGCTGACACAACGCTCTTGAAAGGCATGTACAAGAACATGAATATATGGCACCTTAAAGGACGTCAACTTCTTATTCTTCATCCCGACGTTTCGGAAATCATGAATTGCTGTGAAAACTTTCACTTAATCTGGAGTCACATCTTGAAGGCCACATGATATCATAGAAAAAAACATTCTAATGACCTTACTGACCACCATACACCTAATACAGATTAGTTAATCCCTTCATCTCTGATTATACTGGCATATAAGCACTGAGGAAAAGGTGTCCTGCCAGTCGTTTCACAATCATGGAGTGGATTCCAAGTCAGAGACGGAAGGACAAGTTAGCTTTAGAAGGATTCTTGTGTTCATCAGAAAGAGTTACAGGGTGAATGTGTGAAGAGAAGAGAAGAGGAGACGCAGTCAGTGTAAGGCTAGGGTTAAAGGTAAAAACGGGGAAGTAGTTGGTCGTCTGCATGATCTCACACATGCACCACACTTGAGAGAAGCAGTATTGGCCAAAGTGAAAAATGACATTAAACGTAAGACATACCAAGGACAAACAATGCTGTTGAAGGCTTTAATCGACACCTGCAGTCCAGCATACAGGCTAGCCATCCCAACATCTGGACATTTATTTGAGTCTTGCAAAAAGAACAGGCACTGAATGAGGTACAGATGACCCTCCCCCCTCCCAAACGAAAAACCTACCGTGACAGTGCCAACAGACTTGCACGTGCTGTTGAGGTATATGGCTCCATGCACAACCATATCTCACAATCTGTCCTTTTAAATGAACTGATACTCGTATTGAATCTAAAGATGATGTGTTGTGGTATTTTATGGTGCTATAAATAGAAATAACGTCAGAACATTTACTTTGTGTGTTTTGTTATGATGATGGGGGTGGTGGGGGGGGGTGGGGGGGGGGGGAGGTTCAGTTGCCCGGGGGGCTATTAACCCGGGGGCAGCTGTCCGGGGGGGTACCATGGATGGGGGCAGATAGCCAGGGGGCAGTTGTCCGGGGGGCAGTTAGCCCGATAAGGTTCTTGCTCCTTCATCCAAGCATTCACCTGATGAAGGAGCAAGATTTAAGAAGCGTCGTGATAAGGAATAGAAACAAGGTGTTTCCCACTTTAGGTGTCCTATATTTATGTTGTTTAGATAGTTGAGAAACACATATTCTCCACATCTCCCTTTCGGTGGCATAATCTTTAGGCTACTAACGCACAAATTCCCCGTCTCTTTCGGGGCGTTGGGGTAGCCTAATGGATAAAGCGTTCGCTCGTCACGCCGAAGGTCAGAGTTCGATTCCCCATTTAAGTGCATCGTGTGAAGTCCATTTCTAGTGTCCCTCGCCATGATATTTCTGGAATACAGCTAAAAGCAACGAAATACTATACTCCCTCACTCACCCTATCTCTTCCCTTCACTATAACAATGCATTGTGTGAGGCCCACTTCTGGTGTCCCTGCCGTGATATTGCTCTTATATTGCTAAATGCGGCGTAAAACTAAACTCACTCACTCTTCTCTTCAATGACATCCTGCCACCTATCCAACGAAGACACAAAATCACCAATGGAAATTCCTCACAGCGTCTCTAAACGCGAACCGAATGAACTCTACATCTTAGGTAATAAACTAACCCATAACTTCAACATATCCGCCTTTGTAGTGTTTTTCGGCTTCCTGCACCCAACAACACGAGAAGACATGCCCCTAGACTGTATTAAGGAAACATAAAGGTCAGTTATTGCAGCCTAGTCTGAACGTGTCCATCAGTGTCTCCCTGTATATGTGTTGATATGTGAAAACCTCTACTCCTTACTGTCTCTCAGCTCTGATAATTACCTCAAAGCTGTTCACGATAGCAGGAAGCCCCATGTGTTTTTCGTCTGACACCTCGTGCACAATCAGGTATGACTTACAGGTTGTAAAAGGTGGGACCTCAAAGAAAAACGTTGCATTCCTGAACAGCGTTCACGCCATAGTTGTCGTGAGGATTCACTCCCACAGATATATACGTCAGTACTGTAAAACACAGCGGAACCACACTGAGGACATGGAGAAGGGATGGGGGAAAACAGCAGGGAAAACACATTTATTGAAAGAATTTATTCAGTTATTATCTTACCAAGTTATTCAACTTTTCAAATGTATGAATGCTATAAACAAACTGAATCTCATGGATTTCGTGAGTAGATATATGTAATTGTCTTCTCCTTTTCAGGGTTGGGAGGTAGGGAGGGGTGGACTTTGAAAATAATCTTTCACGTTGTGCAGCATTTGTAAATCCATGCAACTTCAATGCTCTAATTATAAACTATGCAAGATAGACACGCAAATGAAGATAGATAGGAGAGACAGACTTTGTAATCTAACCTATAAGTACAAGTATCTTTTGTTGGTCCATAAACCTTGAAATAATAAATTGCCGATGAAAATGTAGCATGCATGATACTTTAATGTTTGTCTAAAATAAATCACACATGACATGTTCGATGGTGACATTTGGTATGCGGGCACCACAGTCAATATTGGTTGTGTCATAGCGATATTAGACTACCAGTGTTTCTTATTTCAGCCTTGTCATAAGCACATTGAAAAACGTTTCGCAACAGCTGAATTATTTCATAGTGACAATATGTTACTATAAAAGAAAAGAAAAAAGACTATCAAAGAACAAAGAACACCTAAATGTAAATTCTAAAACGAAAACCTGTAGTTTATTCCGAAGAGCAGAAAAAAAAGATTCATTTGGTCGTGACGATAACTGTGGGTGTATGTTATTAACGAATGTGGTCATTTTCGAAATTCTGGCAAACAATCCTCAAGAAACCCCATAAGTATAAACAAAAATCTCCATATGTCGTTAAGCTCTGTCACCGGAAATGACGTCCTCCTGACCGACTGTATCTGGCGTTGCAGTTGAGGGTTTGTTACAGTACATTAAGATTTTGTACTGAAGGATCTCGCTGATGTATTCTGGAACCTATCATGCCCAAATATTCTCTCATCAATTGAGACCTAGACTCCCGACTGGCCAAGGTCATTTGCTACAGCCTCTTGACATAAAAAGTCTCCAAAGCACTTGTACGATGTGGTTTAGCATGGCTCGCAATGAAGACTGGCCTTGTGTTCAGAGGATGGTAACTGAAATATGTTACAGCAGCCCTGTCTTGGTTGACATGTGCTGAGTAATATTTTTCATTCAGATTCTGTCTGATTGTCGCTGGATCAAGTTTGCAGTCATGAGAACCGTCAATGAACCAATGAACCCCTGTCAACACTTGCACCAAGATATCCCGATAGACAATGTTTGTGCGCACAAGAAGTCGATTTTGGACAGTTTTGTAGGATCAAAGAACAACACGGAAGCCGCAAATGAACGGGTAACGACATAGGTGAACGGATAAAATATCTTGACTCTTGAGAATGGCTCTATCCTCCCTAGGAGTTGCCATGTCCTGCTACAGCCCTTAATGACATTGCAATATTCCGTTTACCAATAGCTTGCCATCTTTAAGCAGTTGTCAGTTGAGGAGGCCCCATATTTTCTCGTTCAAAACAAGAGCAACTGATTGTCCAAGTTATCAAGCTGTATGAATAGTTTACTGGAATTTGATATTGGTGTAATGATGTTGGCCTTTGATCGTAGCATGTGTATATCTAAAATCAATGGCATGACTGAGGGTCATAGTAATCATGAAAACAAGCATAACATTGATATGCATAGAAATGACAATCATTGTGTTACTTTCTTACATGTGTATACTTTGGCCAAATCATGGAATCATGCAATAGAAAGGTGAAACGTGTACACACGATTAACAAAATGAAATGGTACTGAGCAATAACAGACTTACCAATCATCAAAAACATTTATCCGTGAAACAGTTGGGTAAAATGTGCTGCACTGAAGGAGCAAAATGTTGACATTAAAGTTGAAGTCAGTTTTGGACAGTGAAGCAGTGGTCACTAACGCGTATGACCACCATGAGCATGAATGCAAGATTCTACACGTCTTTCCATTGACCAAATGAGCCTTTAAAGTTGCTCTTTTGGGATGTACCCTATTTTCTCTGTAACGCCTGTTCAAGTTAATGCAGTGTCTGGTGTGAACATGGGGACCGTAAACACGATTTCCAATAGTGTCCCAAGCCTGTTCAGTTGGACTAATCAAGTTAAATTGCAGGACAGTCTATATGTGTGATCTTGTTGATCTAAACTTCAATGTTAACAACTCTTTCTTGGCCATTATCATCCATGGACGGGCATTCTCATCCATGGACGGGCATTCTCATCCGCAAAAATGAAGTTAGGACTTGCTTGCTGTATCAGAGAAATGACTCCAGGTAGGTTTTAACCGATCAGACAGGTGATGTAATCAATATTATCAGACAAATCAATTTGACGGTCACTAACGGTTATGTAATCTTTGAATATCTATCTTTCAGTAACATGCCGGCAAAATCTCTATCGAGATTGATAAAGATGTTACACTGAAAATACTTATTTTCCAATTACTGTCGTTAGTCTCAGTTTCTGTGATATACAAGTATTTACGTTGCTATGTGTTGACTGGTTTGCTTTTACTGATCACAGTAATAATTTGAGAAGTGGCCTTTTAAGGAGTTAAGTTTGTTTGCTTTCAAGAATATGGTGGTACAGTATGAACGTCGCGCTCAAGATAATTGTCATTATACATTCGCGTGCTTTGGACCCGTGTAACTTCCAAACTGACGTTGGTTTTATAACCCTAACCGACCGAGATGCCATTCCGGAGTTTAACATGGATACACTACTTAGTCAAGTGATGGTTCTGAGGGAGGGTGAAAATAAATATCATCTTAAAGTCTTTTGGGTACTTTATGTGAAGAGCGTAGTGATGGAACTGTGGAAACCCTTCATCGTAGCAATATCACTGCTTGTATATTAGCATATTCACACAGTTGACGGAGAGTTAATGAACGATAGTTAAGTTAATGGTAATGGAAGCCTATCAAAGACTCTTATATTTAAAATCAATATGACACGAGCATAACAAAATAACATGAATGTGAGATGGTGATGAGCAGGGAAAGATGTGAGACGTAGTCGATAATATTACTTACTATACCAATTTAAGACAGTGCTGTTGGTGTAACAAGGGTGAACACATTGATGTGTTATATACTGAACCGCAAAAAAACTCACCCTAACAAACGTTTTGCCAGATATGTTTCATCTTAATTTTAATTTTCTTTTCACTGTTTATATGTTAATGAGATCTGGTTCGTAGCCAGAAGTTCAAGAAAATTTGGTTTCAGATTGTGTATTTGATACCAAAAATATGTCGTCAAACCACAGTAATTATGAATTAAGTAATGACTTGACGTGGTGTTTGTGCGCATTTCATGAAAATGACAATGCATGTGCATCCTGAAGTGTCAACCCTATAAGCAGAGCCACCCAACATTCACCGAATCATTCATTGTTCGACAGAAGCAACATGCCACGATTATCAAGGGAACAGAGGGACCACGTTTTAACTGGCCAGACTGCAAGACATGTTGCAAATCACTTTTCTGTTCATGTTCGAACAATATACCGTCTGCAGCAAGGAGTTCAAGCTATTGGAAGCACAGCCGAACGTCAATGCAGTGGAAGATCTCATGTGGCAAACATTGAAGCAAAATCGGCAGACTGTCCGTCATCACCTACAAAACCGTTTGGCTAAGGCCACGGAAACTGCACGGACAACCATTTCCAGTCACCAATCAGCGCCGATACCGTGCGGAATGCGTTTGACGCAGAGAAACGTCAGATGTCGGAGGTGGTACCGGAGTCCGGTCCTCACTGTTCGACATCGTCGTGCTCGTCTCCAGCAGTAGATAGCAAATTGGCAGTGTGGCGACGAAGTAGGGAGTGTTTTGCAGATGACTGTATCCTGGAAAGAGACTTGTGGGGAGGTCCGAACATAATGGTGTGGGTAGCTATTGCTATCAGTCACAAAAAAGACCCTATGGTGTTCCAGAATATTGGTTCTGGTAGAGTAAATAGTGTAACATCTACCTGCCTGCTACATTGATCAAGCGCAGCCACAGGAAAATGCGCGTGCCCATACTACCAGAGCACCTAGAGACATCCTCCGTCAACACGGCATACAAGCTCTTCAATGGTCTGCCTTTAGTTCAGACTTAAACCCGATAGTACACTTGTGGGACAAGATTCAGAGGAGGCTCAATGATGTGCGACCAAGGTCGACAACTGCAGCTGGACTCCCTCAGGCGTATCACCGAGTCAGGGCGCAAGTTCCTTAGGCTTTCATCGACCGTCTTAACTCCATGTACTGATGATGCAACGCTGTTATCAACCCTCAAGGCCATACACGTTATTGGCTTTCGGATCGCACTGTCACGCCACCTGTCGTCATTTTGACTTGTAATTGTCTGAAATTCGTTTTTAAGCATTGGTGATCAAACGTGAATTTTGAACTCTTTCGGACAATTATTATGATTTTCACTTGTGTTTGAATTAAACTGATTAGCAATTTCATAAAGGGTTGGTTGTTTTTATTTTGTTTTGTTTTGTTTTTTGTTTTTTTGTTTGTTTTTTGTTTTGTTTTTCTTTTCTTTTTATTTTTTTTACTTTTTATTTTTTTTAATTTATTTTTTATTTGCTCTTCATTGTGTAAACAAGGCAGCAATCACTGAAAACATTTCAGGTAGCACCGCTAACCGCTACTGCTTTCAACACTCTATGGGTACATTTTAAAATTAGTTCAAAGAAAGCAGTTGTGATGAACTTGTCCCTAGAAGATTGAACTTGAATGTGCAGGCACACTGAACAGTGTGTAAAAAGTGAAGAAGGCCCACCTAATTACCTACACAATACAGACTTACTTGAGAATTTCCACTTCATTCTTAACAAATAGCAGTTGGCTGGAGGACCAGATACGAATCTAGTGTAGATCATGGTATGTCAGTGTAACGAGTTGCTGTGATGTACTATATCCTTTGGCAGTCTTCTTACATCATCGCCATTTCTTTTAAACCTTACATCCAGCATAACACACTTTAGTAGATTATGTTAAACACATTCCAGTAAATTGTTTCCGTAGGTTTTTAACTGTTCAGAAAGCCATAAATATGCTCACCTGTAGTCCCAGCTTCGAAATTCCGTTTAATTAGTCTCACCAAGTTGTGGTTTACTATCTGTCTGATGTGCACTATTAGCATCTGTGAAAAAAACTTTTAATTTGATGACATTAAAGAGGAACTGTTCATATCTTCATGAATTAGGTGTACTTTGCATGTGGTATTTCCTTTCAACGTTTTTAGATAGTCATGAGACTTGCTATACTGAGCTTTGAAGCATGGACTAATTTCACAGGTGCCCTCAAGTGATAACTTGTTGAATGGATTAACATTTTAATCCGTAATGACAAACAGGCTGTGCAAAGACAAAAAATAATCATCTTGGTTTTATGGCATTTCATTAAGTGCATACAGCAATGCTAATATAACGAACATAAAGTCAAGCGTCTCTTTTGACATTGACTGTGGTATGGTTAATGGAGGTGACATTACTTTAGAATCAGGCAATTCACCATGAAGTCCGGTATATATTGTGATGGTTATGCAGATTTAATTGGGTAATACTGATGTAATCACCAAAGTAGTACTGTTAGTGATTAGTGACTAATGTTAATAAATACTTGTATTCGGCAAAATAAGCCTCCTTCCAAACAAAGAGGATATGTGTGGATGTAAAACCGTTTGTCTGAAATGGTACTCGGCGAGTTTCTATTCCAAGTGAAGATATGATACACTTGCCGCCAGTGGCGGTCAGAGATACAACTTCGTAGGGTTGGTGTACAAATCGATATTCCTATGGGAAGTACATCTTTCTTCATTATAAACAAGAAGATGTATGTTGTCGTGTTATTGACTGTGTTTCAACCAGTTTCTTTGGCAAAGTAACGTTTGTGATGAACGGGGCAGTGAAACGTGGTTAAGTGAGAGTCAGGAGTACGCTATACGTTTGACTGTTTCTTTTCCACTTTTAGACACTGTTTTGCACTGAATGTCACAAAAATTTGTCGCTGTTAAATGTTTCCATGTCTCCATCCGCAAAGAAGTTTTGTATGTACGTTCTGGGTGTTTTGTTTAGGGATGTGACTTTTGTTAGCTTCAACCTTACTATGTAAAGACGCAGTCATTGGGTGTGCTTATTTACGATGCTCAGAGATGAGTGAGTTAGTGAGTAAGGTTTTACATCGATTCTAGCAATATTCCAGAAATAAATAACCGGGAATTTTTAATATAAGGACGTGTTCGCTGCATTACGTGTTTCTTCTTCCTTTGGTATCCCTTTCTTTTGATATGGCTTGAATTTGTCATTTTCATTTCCTCTCTTCATCATCTTGTTTCCATCGTTACGTTGACTTATAGCCAGAACCATTCAGTGGGCATTTTCATAATGAAATGGAGTGCGTAGGAAAAGGTTCTCGCAAGAACCAAGAGATACTTGGAAATATATTTACTGACACACAAAACGCGTCAGATGAAACTAGACAGGTCACATATTACCCAGAAAACATTAGATGTACAAACAGTATTGGAACAGTTCCAAATGGAACAACTACATGGAAAAAGCACCATCTATACAACAGCCTAAATTGAGATCGACTTTCTGGGATATCAGGGAAATGCAAAATGTATGTAATGACCTTGTGAGACGTTGGTAATCTTTCTAACTAACGAGTTGCCGGTATCAATGCAAGAGTGTGCTCTTTGTTCACGAAGAAAACACATTACCCATGGTCACAAGAAGGGAAGAAGTCAACTGATAGCGTTGATTTGGAGATTTACAGCCCTCTTCCGGGATCTGTTGCAACGCTCAGTATTGTTGAAAATAGCAACTTCCTGTTGACGGATGGATTGGAAACAGTATAAACCATCATTATCTTCAAAATAGTATAGTTATTATCCCCAGTCAAAACGTGGCAAGGGGATGTAGGAAAGGATACTATCCTCATCCGTCGGAAACCCATTACTCGGTAGGCGTTGGTATTTTATTATGAAACAAATTACTATACGTGTGTTTCAAATACACGATGAACTGGTGCTTTTTTTAATGTTGTTTTGTACAGAGGAACACAAATTTGACTGTATATTCTACAGCACAGCCACCAATAGTATTGACATTTATAATCATGCAAAAAGATGTGGTAGAGGTGAGGGACCCCCCTCTTGACATTTTGTGCACAGTTAATGCCTGTGGCTAGTTTAGTTTATTGTAAACATTTTTAATTGTGCATAGAAGAAACATAAGATCACAAAAATGTAAATTCTGACCTCATACGGAAATGTGACAGGATATTATTGCCAGGAGCCATACCACATGATATTATTATTTCAGTTTTTGTGTGATTATACGTTAAAGAAACGTCGTATTTCCCATGTAGTTCAGGATTTACAACTGTAGAAGAGACACGAAGATTACCGTGAGAAACCAACATCTCTCCCCTCATGTTTCTGAGTCATTCCTGTCATGATCTTTAAAATATATTTGACGCTAAGACTGGTTGAATAAAAGGTAAAGAAATGTGGTAACCATAGATACAAAGGTCGAGACTACCATCTGTGTTAAGATTTAGGTTAGTTGGCAGAATGATAAATTTTAAATCTAAGAAAGATGAAGATATGTATATTACCTCATGAGCTCACGTTTGCTGTCAGTTCGTGAGGATTCACAGCCTTTCAGAGATAGATGCTTTTCAAGTAAACTAAAAAGCTTCGGAGTGATGTTTTAGCATTAGGTTCCCAGGTCATTTACTGAAGAAAATACGTAATCAGTCATGGTTGAAAGGTTTGTTAAAACGAGCCGCCTAGTGCAGTTTCCTGCCTCTTTTCCGTCCATTCTTCTTGTCACCAAATTAACTGAAAATCAAGCCAAACAAATGATTTCATAATGGCGCCCTGGAAAGGTGCTTCTTAGTATGCCCTCTTATATTAGTGTTTGTATCAAAAAGATCATCTGATGTGAACATGGAATTAAATTTTACGATATAATGGCGACGAATCTCAAAGAAATTCGCCCCAAAGTGCATTTTATCGTATGATCACGAATGTATCACAAACAGTTTTGTCAGCAATCACCATCGAATAGAAGTATTAGCAGGTGTTAGACTCACCATTAACACATGCAAAGGCAAGCCATGTGTTCACCTGAACGTGAGAATCGTGATGTCAGTCCAGATAGGATTGGGTCACCAGTGCGGCAAATTTGGAATTATTCTCCACATCTTTAAACGTTTTTTTAAAAAGCTTTACTTAATTTCGTAACCGTCATCAAACAACCTTTGACCATGAACCACATGACGTTCGTTATAACCATGCCGTACTTTACTTCAAGAGAAATCTAGAATCCAATGGAAGAATTATATGACGTTTGTTCAGATAATGCTCGATGTTAGCCCTAGAACTGTGAAATCTAGAATCCAAAACAATAGTTACCTAGGTATCTAGGTATTTCACATACTTCTTTCACCATAGTATCTGCTTACACTTTGTTGCACATTTTCTGACCCATGAAGACAGACATGCACCACCAACTTTTATGACACATGTTCCATGAATCACGGACGACTTCATTTCCTGGAGTTAGAACACAGAACAGAAAATGTACACATCTGAGGTTGCCCCCCGTCAAAACCCATCTAATGTTTTGATTTCTTTTTGTACATCAACAAGGTATTTTTGTATCTCAAACAATTTCTATGGATGTAAAGATACGGCTCCATTGATTATATTACGCATTATGGTTAATCTTTGCTGCTGCATTTAACCCGACAAGGTACATCAGTTTAACGGGATTTTACAAAGATTATGAACCCGATACAAGTAAAGAGATATACGTGTTTTTTTCCACAAAGTTCCTATATACTGATCTTCTATGTGACATGATATGTAACGTGTGCCATGTTAATTGAATATACATTTGATATAATGATGCTTAAATACGAATGACAGATATCTCAGGATGTTATTTGATACTGGACTGATACTGGACACTGCAGACTGGATCATACTTTATGCATTCTACCGCTGACAACATCACGCGCTGACGTAACACACGACGGGATATTCAACACGTCCATGTTCCATTCTGGGCCATTTTGCTGCATACGCCTCCACAGGATCCACAAAGAAAATAAAGTTGTGATCCCAGATGACAGCATGCTATCTTGCATATCCAAGACAATTGCAATAGGTGTGAGCAGGTTTACTATAAAGTGCTTGAAAGGATGTAACTCTAAAGTAACTGCTTATAAATTGGGTGTTTTGCTATAATTTCAGTATCTGACGATATAACGACTGCGCATGTTGACATCCATCGGCTGATGAAGACAGCGCGTCACATGACCACATGTTCCATGAAAAGCCTCGCTTGAGCGAATACCATAAAACGCCTCCTGGTGACTTTGATCACGAGAGGCACGATCTTCGTCAACAAAACCAGCTTCAACTCTTAAGTAATTACGCTAAGTGCAGTAACACCATATTCTCCCACTAACGGAAGACTGGTTTAACGGGGACTTATTGCAAAGATGTTGAATCTACAAACAATAATAAATTAACCCCCTGTAGTTATTTGTTGAAAATTGCCGAAGTGTTTAATTCATAGTAATCAGTTCCACGTTCAGTATCCAAGTAAAAAACACCCCATTAGATATCAAGTATCATGTTGGTTCTAAGTATGTTAAGCTTAACAAACAACCTGGCACAAATCTCGGACAAGGCAATACATAGAAGAATTGGTTTGTTGTTGTTGGATGAGCTCTTCTCACAATCTATGTCAGTGGAATTATATTTCTTTTACAATCAGTCAAACTGTGAGTGAGTGAGTGAGTGAGAAAGGTTTAACGTCATTTTCACTAGTATTCCAGTTATATCATAGCCTATGGTTTGCGCCAACACTCTCTTCAAACCAGCAACTGCACATGTACGAAAAACAGCAACGTAATGGCGAAATTATCAGATCACTTTGACAAAATATTTGAAATTTCATACATCAATATTACCTGTGGATATTTTTCTGGGAAAGGGTATTGAGGAAATAAACATGCTGTGTTGGAAAATCAGAGGTATGTAACGAAATTGTAATAGCTCTAGATTTGATTTGAAACCGAACGCGTATCTCTGTTATTTCGTTATATATGTCCAACACAGTATGTTTATCTCCATTCTACGGTAACCCACGATTCTAAGATTTTTTTCTAAACAAAATACAAACTGTGTTGGAAACTAAGAACTTATATAACGTGATTATATCCCTCTGAAATAACCAATCACAATCTAGTATTTACTGGTCATGGTGAAATATAAGTATGAAATATTTAAGGTCATCTGAGATGTGAGGCTGAGGCACGTCAACGGGAAACTCGATTTGCCCAAAGTATATACTTGGAGGAAAATATCGAAACACCTACAATTTTTAATCCTATAACCATTTCTACTGATACCATAATTATGTTTGTTTGTATCATTATTTTGGCCCTACATCGGCGTACCATTGATTTTAGCTATACAGCTGTTGTGATCAAAGGCGAACATCATTAAGCAAATATCAAGTTTCACCAAACAGTTCTTGAAGGTCGATAGCTTGAAAAATCAACTGGTTTCGTTATTGCTTAGTAAATATGGAGCCCTACAAGTGGAGCTGATCAAAGATGGCAAGGTATTGGTAATCGGGATGTTGGTTTGTCATTGAGGACTATGGCAAGGGTTGGTTGTCATCTGTTGGACAAGCTCTTGTCACAATACATATCAGTGGAAATTGTACTTTCATGATCAGCCAGTGAGAGAGTGAGTGATGGGTGAGTGTGTGAGTGAGTGAGTGAGTGAGTGAGAAAGGTTTAGCACAACTTTGATTAGTATTCCAGTTATTTCACAGCGTGCAGGAGCAAAAACCGAAAGTATGTCAATCTCAGACGAATGCTACATTGATTACACTCACGAGCCAAGAAAGATAATCTTGGGCGAAAATGTATTCGAACAAACACCAAGAGATGCAACTATGTGGTTGAGGTCGAGCGACTCGGAAGCCCTTAACGGCATCGTATTGTTCTTACCCTGAAGATGCTGAAATGTGGCATGTACTGAGTGAGGCCTGACATCATCTTGCTGGAAATACACACTCTGGCGGTCAATGGTCGAAACCACGTGAATCCTTAAGATTTCGTCTCTGTACCGAATAGCAGTTACATTGCTTTGAAAGTGCACAGAGTTAGATTTCTGCCTGAAGGATATTCCAAGCCATATTATAACACTCTCACCACAGTATCGTTTCCGAAGATTCGATCGTTTCACGTACACAAACCAACATTGTAATGGTGAAATTATAACAATCAAACGCTATTTTTAACAATATTTGAATTTTCATAGATAAATAACTATGCTTTTCTTTTCTGGGAGAGTATATATATATATATATATATATATATATATATATATATATATATATATATATATATATATATATATATATATATATATATATATATATATATATATATATATATATATAACAGCATCAAACATTATTCATCTCTGATAGCCGGGTTCGTGTATGGCTCAGTTGAAAACAGCTGCGATATACATCAACGTAGTCTATGTAGTAGAGATGTTATATATATTGGCTGGGTAGACGGAGAAGACGTCCAACAAACGCATTCTAGTTTAGATACGACACTTACGAGACGATGACTGAGTGAATCAATAATCTCACTTTGAGGAGACATGACTTGAGATAAATATGTACACGTCTGGAAATATATTCACATGGTGTATATTTCCACTCATTGTACTGACACGGATAATTTCGCATGAATGATTGTCTCGGTGACATGCCGGGGTCCGACAATCCATCCTGTTTTCATCCCAAAATTTCTTAACTCCTAAATATACATTGTGAGAGAATGTGTATGCCACACCGTCAACTAACTGAATAGTTCTAAACTAGAAGGCCCTCTTTCATTAAACACAGTCTACGTCAGTATGACATGGATGTCCATCCATGTTGGTCAGTTGTATGTGTATCACGTGGATACTGTATTTATAAACAAACACGTGTTTACGAGACAGACAATCCTTCTTATTAGCTCGTGTTTCCTTGGAAACATCTCACTGATGCAACTGTGCCTTGGAGAAACTGACTGAAATTGATGAGGTTGTTATTTTTCCTCATCACACCTAGCCCGACCGACTTGAATTAGTAATAAGTTGGATTATGAAAATGAAATACAGAAATATTTCTAAATTGAATTTATCTTTACCGTCTCTGTGCGCATCATCCACCAGTTTTTGTCATGAGCAAGCTCACTCAGACACGCGTTTGTCCCCTTTGTCATATCCTTGAGGTGACGCCTTCATACAGGAGAAATATGTATATTCAAACAACGTATGCTTACAAACACCATCTCCTTCCAGACATCTGGTGATCCGAGTTGGTCTTTCAGCAAACTTATGCTTTGATGAGACGACTGACTGGATCGTTTGAGCAGCTTCACACGCATGGTTAATGCACTCCCCTATTTCCCAATTTACAGACCTCCTTCATACAGGAGCAAAATAATGTTGGTTCTAAGTTGCGTTCGGTGTTAAACGCCTCCGCCATCACCAACAACAGAAACAAACAAAGAAAACAAAAATAATCCATATTTATGACAATGACCCTTTCCTGGCATACCTGTTGTAGTGTGAAGCCCATTATTCCGCTATTGGCTTGGTTTAGTGTAAGGACCTTGCTGAAGATGCACGGATCTTATTATAGCTTTTGAAAATATAGAGATGTATGGACTATTCCGAATGCATGCTATATGTGGTGATTTTAATGTCGTTTGTTTTCTCAGGGTGGTGGAGTAACCTAGTGATTAAAGCGTTCGCTCGCTACACCGAAACCCGAGTTCGATTCCCCGCATGGTTACAATGTGTGAAGCCCATTTCTGGTGTTCCCCGCCGTGATATTGCTAGAATATTGCTAAAAGCGGCGTAGAACCAAAATCACTCACTCACTGTTTTCCATCATTCTAAACAACATCTGGAGTCAAACACAATTTTCATTTTGTTTCAATGTTAACTATGCCCACTGCTCTTTTCCAGTTTACGTCAAATGTAATCTGTGAAAAATTGAGAGTGCCTGTTCTTTAGAACTGACGTTATATAATTAAAACGGATGTTTTAATTTCATGGCCACTTGCACACAACGATAGGACAGTGCGATCAACCATTTCGGTATCTTATGGACAAGCTAGACAAATACGATGCATTGGTCTCTGGAAGCTTTGATCACAATGATTTCATATAGATGTGGGGCTGTTGACTAAAACTGTCAGATACAGCGTTCATCCACTCTATTCTAACGCCTCTGCAACAACACGTCTCCCGTAAAACACAACACATCACTCCTGCAAATAACTGTCATTCTTCACCGTACCAAACAATCTTCGACAGGTGAAGGAACAGCCTCTCCTGCTATTTGGTAAAC